>NC_137985.1:46283614-46513614 GCF_963924665.1 Micromys minutus | reverse complement strand
ATAATGTTAACATGTATATTTATTTTAATTTTCTCATTTAAATATATGGAAATCAGGACTCTTGTCCTTTGTGTATCATCATGATCTTATCCAGTGGCACTCACTGAGAGCATCTGCTATATGCCAGATGTTATGTTGGGTACTAACAACATTGACCTTGAGGAGCCCAGCGTCTAGTGTGGAGTCAGACATACAAACTAATAGCTACAGTCAAAGAGACTGTGCACAGAAGAAAGAAAGCACACTACTTCAGTAGACTAAAGTCTGGAGTTTTTATTAAGGCAGGGTGGCCCGAAACTCCTTATGTAAAACAGGCTGACCTTGATCTCCTATGTATTGGCCTGCCTCTGCCTCCTCAGTGCTGAGATTTAAGAAGTGCACCACCTCACCCTGTCAGCAGGCTGAATTTTAAAGTATGCTGGCCAAGTAGGAGGGAAATGCAGTTTATAGAGAAGCAGGCAGTATTACACCTTTAGACCACCCAATAACTGAGGATGTTCTCTGCCAAATAGCAGGGAAACTAACCCTCAAACAGCACACAAGTGGGTGCTACTCTAGCTTTCCTGTCCCTCTGTGGAACAGTTCTGAGGTGGGCTCACCACTACCTCACAGGGTTTCCAGCAATAGCCTAGTCACTAATAATTTTTTTCAACTTTATACCTGCCCTACTTTCTCACATACAAAAGAAAAAATACATTTACACCCATATCCTGTTTAAAGATCTGCTTTGGGGGTAGCCCAAGCCAAAAATACATGAATATTTAAAACTATATAGTGTTTTATGTTCAGTTTGATGTCCCTGTGACCATGGAGAATAAAGGACCATTAATTGAGCTCCTTAAATGTTAGCTGTAAGGCTCAGAGGAAAACAGAGATCCACTGCCACTGAATTGTTTGGGCAGGATCAGGTTTCTGTTGGACAGTGAGCACTGCTCAAAAGTGTAGACATGGCCTCTAGATCCACTGAAAATAGGGAAGACCAAAGGCAGTAAGGTGAGGTAGAGTAAATCAGATAGCAAGGGGCTTATTGATATGGGAGATGAGAAGAATCTAAATGAACCTTCAGGCTTCTGACTGGTCATTTTTGATTAGTAAATGACATAGTCTCCAAATTAGAGAAGATTAAGTAGTTGGTAGTGATTTATTCTTGATGGTTTCTAAGAATTTTTAATTTCCCCAATACAATTTTTTCATTCAACTTTAATGACTTAGCAAATTTCTCATAGCAGGACTTACTGCAAAAGCAGATTGTTTGGGGCATAAAAATAGGTCCAGGTGGTTTTATAATTTGACTTACCTGGGAAATTCTAGTAGAGTTTGTGTTGAGATAAAATAGCAGCTCCTGTCCAGACAGACCACACCAGGCCAATGTAGTTCCATGTGGGAGAGGTTTGTTCGGAGCAATAGAGACAAAGGGGGAAAGAGAGAGGAAGGAGAAAAAGGGGTGACCGTCAGGAATGGTCTGCTTTTTATTTAAACTGTGGTGTAACCACTCACAGGTAAAGGTGGGAGCTAAACCAAATGACACTGGGAATGTATGGCCATTGCCATGGCAACAGATGTGCTGGGTCCCTGTTGCCTGTGGGTTACATCGCCACTGGGTTCAGAGGTAAAAGCCAGTTCCTGATACCAGCAGTTTGTGTAATCTGCTATTCAAAATGAGGAAAAAATGGTCCCTACTTACTCTTGTCATTGTTCAGCCTCCCAGCATTCCCTAAACACTAAGGACCAGGGCAGTGCGCACTCTACCAGTCAAAGTCACTCACATCTCCTGCTTCAGGCCATCTGTGCTGTCCCCGTCTTCAAGGAAAGCCTATTCTAAACTATGAACTGTAGTGACCCGGTCAAGCATTTTGTTACATAAGTTAAAATTTCTGTGCTAGCTCACAGCCCATTCTAAGAAGTAGGACCTGTGGTTTTGTTTTATTCTAAGAATTCACAGAAAGCCTGTTTTGGCTACCAGAAACTAGCTAAAACCAGAAAGTCAAGGAAAGCTTGTTCTTAGAGCCCTTTTGTTGGTAACCAGAATAAAAGACAAAGAAGAGCCACAGTGGCCTCTAAAAATTGCCTCTCAAGCTGGCAGAGCCTGAGATAATTAAGCAAACTAATTGCTAGTGCTGAGGCTCTGAGTAAACACTCTGAGCCAAGCCTTTGTGATGGAGGCTGAGCAGGTCCACTGTGCACTTCTCTTCTATTGTGCCCTTAATCTTCTCATTTTTACCTAGGTGTTCTGAAAGACATTTAGAGGGTCAGAATCTGTGCTGTTAATCTGTGCTTCAGTACAGGCGAAGAAATCACTGCCCCAAGATTTCTAACCAGGCTTTGTTTTGAACAATAAACTTGCCTTTATTTAAGTAAAAAGTGAAAATGTGATAAAAGAATTGGTTTTAGTTTAGGATTACTACAGAATTTTAAAATGAAAATTGGACACAAACAACAATTCTTACTCACTTAAACAAATCTGAATTATTTATAGTAGGATTTTTTAGAAATGCTTTGGTTTTGGCTTTTGTTTATTCATTTTCCAGTCCTGGTCTTACAGAAAGTTTTTTTAAAAAAAGATAGTTTTAGGTTTTGAGCGGCATCCTGATCCGTAATCAGCTGAGCTCAGCCTGTTCTGAGATGTGGGCTCCTCGGCAGCACTAAGAGGATCAGAAAGTAATGAGTGTTTATAAGTCACCGTCAACACAGGCGTTTGTTTCATTTACTCCGCAGTGACTTACCTATTCATAGCGCTGCTTGCAATCATGCAAGAGCAACAGAGGAGCAAGAAGCAGTGGGGCCAACACTAAGATAAACAAATATATATATTAATATTATAATCCTTCCAAACCTTTCAACGCTGAAGGGAAAGAAGAGCTTGTAAGAAATGGTTGATAAGAATTGGCTAGAGTCAACATCTGACTCCTAAAATCATATAAAAAAAATTTTTTTTGTTATGTGTATATATGTTTTCTATTTCCATATCCAAACTTTACTAACAAAATAAGTTGTAGCCAAATAACATTTGGAAGCCAATGTCATAAAAATATCAGAATGATTTACAATTTAGCCCACTAATCATGTGAATATAAACGAGTGCTTCTCAAGTGTTTAAGGACGCTTCCAAACCGTTTCTTCAAACAAAGGTAAACTTTGAGTTCTGCCTCCCTATCTACCCATTCAATCATTGACAAATATTTATGCAGCACTTGCTCTACGCCAGGTCCTATGTTAGACTTGGGAGGAAGCAGAAATGATTCAAGACTCAGATTATGTCCTCAAGAACCTGGTAAGTTAGGAGGAAAAAGAAGGTGCAGATACAAATATCCATGATAAAAGACAATGGGAGGGGTTAGAATTACAACATATGCAAGTGCTCAGGAGGCTGCCGGGCACATGTAAATGGTTAATAAATGGTGGCCACTATCATCGGTATCAGTAGAAGGCAGAAGGGGAAGAGGTTGCTCAGAGCTTATAAGGATTAGATATTTTCTAGAGTAGCTAAAATTTCGTCCAGGACCTAAAAAAATGGAAATGGTAATATGTAGAGTTCAGGAAAAGATAGACAAAAAAAATATAACATAAACAAAGACATAAAAGTAGAAAAAATAATGTGTATGTATTTCCTATATGAACTCCCCTGGATGACAAGGTTAAACTGTAAAAATATAAATTATTTTATATCTTATGGTGGCAGTAGTGTCATTAATAGCCTTTGAGCAGAAACATGGCTGGCTAAAAATCGTATTTTGAAGCATTAACAAGTACTGTATGAGTGATATATTAGAGAGAAGGAAGGAAGTAGATCTGGCTATTAGTAATATCTAAAACAAAAGACAAAAGGGAAAGAAGTGTGTGTGGGTTTTCGGGCCTCAGGCATCCAGCTCCAGACCTGTCATCACTGATCATTTCTCTGCATGCGATCTACCACCATACTCTGTTGACTGAAGAGAGCCTTAAAATCACTCGGTCTTCCAATAAGGTTTTGATCTTTTCAGTGACCTTGCCATTTTCTATTAGAATAGACTTACTACTTACTACAGAGCCAGTGCTGCCACTGATGGGTCTCTGAGGCTTACATAGTGTCCCCTCACACCAGGCTGCTGCCCGTGCTTGTCCTGCTTGTACCTCAGTGACATACAAACCGTTCAGACCCTAACTTTCTCCCCAAATGCCTGTGGTCTCACATTTTCTTTTGCTTTTTTTCTCCCGATCCAGTTACTATGGTAGTGTAACAAATTACACACAGTTTAGTAGCTTAAGACACTCTACACTCAGATGTGGTAGGTCAGGAATTCTGTCAAGGTACAGAGGAGGATGAGTTATCTTTGTTGTTCAGTGTATAGGCCCATGGGAAACTCAAAAACTAGAGGCCATCCGAGTTCTTACTCACCTATCTGTCAGAGAAGGCTTCTCTGGGGTAATGAAATTGTCTCTTCCAAGGAGCCAACCATAAAAAGATCCTAGGGAAGAATATTCTAGTTGAAAAGAATGGCAAGATCCTGCCTGAGTTGCTGTGTTCCAGAAACAAAACTAGTGGGTGTTGAATTTGATGAAAAAGAAAGTGATAGGAAATTAAGTACCAGGGGATGAGGGAAGACAAACATTAGAAATTTGAATTTTATTCTAAGCTTGATGGGAAGCCAGTTGAAGGCTTTTAAACAGAAAAGTGACTTTAAAAGTCAAGAATAAAAGCATTTGTTTACTCCATGAAGAAGGGATTAAAAAATTGAGAATGGGAACCAGGAAGATGTGTGAGAAAGGGCTGTGGTCATCATAGTGCCTCAGGACCTCCCATCACCCAAGTTACTCATCCTTTGCTATGGCAAAGCCTCTGCTGCCCAACTAGAAATCAGAAAGATAAAACAAAACCTATGCATCAGCACAGGACCCTTTGCTGTTTTCAATATGAAAATTTGAAACTAGGGAGTGTCTTAAATGAGAAGCATATTGCACAACATCCCTGGTCTGCACTTCCAAGATGTGGGCTAATCCAGTCAGTCATCCTGTGCTGCCTCCTCACCCTGCAGGAATCTCCTTCCCCTTCCAGTCACTTCATTTCCCTAGGCCTTGCTGGGCCTCTTGTTCTTTTCTCCTCTTCCTGGGCTTAGCCAAAGCCCAGCCACTACATGAAGAAGCTCAGATGCAGGGACTCTTCACCAGTAAGCCCTCAGCTGGCACCAGGCAGCTGGCATTAAGCACAGATGTGAAGATGCTGGGCTGTGGGCTTTGGCGAGGTCTGAGTACGCTCTTGAAGCTGGAAATAGTAAGAAAATATTCCTTCTGCCCTGCAGCCTTCTGAGGGAACACAAATTATGTGACACTTTGACTTTAGCACAATTATTATTACTTCAGTTTCTTACCTCCAAGACAATAAAATACCACATTCATATTGTTTGGAGCCACTAGATTGTGTCAGTTTGTTCTAGCAGTAATGGGGAGCTGATAGACCCACCATTATTGGACTACAGCCTTCTCCAGTTTAGGGGCCAGGTCTCCCTTGCCTTTTAGTTCTTGGCATTCATTTTATTGGAGCAGGAGCACTTTGACTTTTGATCAGAGTACCTAAGAGAGTATCATTCCTTTTGTGCTCACACAAAGCCTGGGATATGATAATGTCACTAGATTAAGATTGACTTTCTTGGAATATTTCAAGATTTAAGAGCCAAAAACTGGAATTCTGCTGAAAAATAACTCACTTCTTTTTGTGCAGTGAAGTTCTCATCCATCACTGAGCCATGCAGATTTAGTCCACTCCACACCAACACTGTGCAAACTGTTAAGTTTTATGTTTTGGGGCTAAAATGAAAGTTTCACAAGATGCCTCAGAGATTCAAGAAGTAAACAAAATCCCCAAAGCTGTGAGAATAGTCTGGATGGTCACCAGCCCTATAGCATGCTGGAAGCCAGGAAGATGAACATAATCAAACTAGGAACAAATGAGGAAGAAGGGGTTCTAGAAGTTAGAACTGCACACACGCGTGCATACACACACACACTGCTGTGTTAGGCTAGCTGTGTAGCTGAGGCTAGCCATGTAGTGGATGGCCCATAGTTCATGCCCACGCAAACTGCTGTGTTTTTACCTAACTATATGCTCCTATAAAGCAGGTTTGGATCTCAGATGCTGCAAGACAATAAAGGCCCATTTAGACCTATTCTCACTCAACTCTATTGTTAGTGAATTCAGATTAAGTATTTCACTAAAATCTCTAGTCCTGTAATCTAAATTTAAAAACTTAAAATCTAGTAAAAATTTAAAAGTTTTTAAATTTTAAAGTGTGCTGTACAGAACTTCACATCTGATTTTTATTAACTTTTGAGAATTGCTTGCAATATACTTTGATCATATTCTTTCCTCAATTCCTCCCAGAGCCATTCCCATTTTTCTGCCCCCCTACCCCCACAACACACAATGTGTGTCCTTAGTTTTCTTAATAACATAATTATTTTTTAAGAAAAACTTTATAGTACATGCCTAATAATGTATAAAGACTTAGACTATAAACATTTGGAATTAAAGAAACTAGATAACTTACAGTTAAGACGAAACAGGAGCCTGCTGATGGACAAATTATCTGTATTTTAAGCTGAATCAGAAGTAAACATTGAACCAGTCAGGTGACTAAGCAGGTAGAGGCACTTACCTGAGTTTGATCCACAAAACACTTGCATGTTGTCATCTGATCTGCACATGTGTTATACTGTACATACACATGTACACACACACATGATTGATTGATTGATTGATTGATTGATTGATTTTAAAAATGTTAGAATAAATATTTCCCCAGCATCCCTTCAGGTTTGCATTAGTCCATAAAAGTCAAGAGCCATACTTGACTTCACAGCCTTTTTATAGTCCATGAGCTCACTTTTAAGGGAAATATACTTTTCCATAAAGCAGTATTATATGTGTTTTTGAACCGTTTCTACATCTCAGTCCCTGAATGCTTGGTTAATTTTCCTCAACCAACACTTTTATTTCCTTAGGAGAATATTCACTAAAGATAGAAGCTGTGTTGTTTCATTAGCTGTCAAATCAGCCCTTGCCCATAATGGTGAGAGAGATGCACTGTGTTGAGGACTTCTTTGATATTTTTGTTTGGTTTTTTTTTTGTTTTGTTTTGTTTTTCTTTTTCTTTTTTTTTTTTTTTTTTTTTTTTTTTTTGTTTGTTTAACTGGCTGGTGTTTTGCATTTATTCTTCAGAAGAAAAAAAATAATGAATTCATGTCATTTTGTAATTGCTAAGAAGGTTTGACAGTTTTTTAGCAATGAAGCTATACTCCTAAGTATCTGTTTTACAATATGCTAATAACCTGTTGAAAATAGCAGTCACAATAAGGAGAAATCAGATTTATATTCAAAAATAGTAAAACTCTGGTCTCCAGAGTCATGTATCCTTGGAGTTCTGAAAGTAGATTAGGAATTGGTTTTAGGGAGGACTGCCTTCTGACTTCTGTTTGACCAGGCAGTCAGTTGTACCCAAACATGGATCTCTTTTCAGAACTTACATATAGGATAAATTAGTATCTTTTTATGTCTGTAGTTAGGGTCTCACCCCTAATTCTTTTTACTTTGATGGCACTATGGACCAACTAATATTCACTAACAAGCTTTATAAAAAGTGCTCTAAATATGCCTGCAATCGAAGTCCTTTTTAAAATTTGAGTCTTTATTAAGTAGCATACTACAGAATATCTCCTTATGATGACACAAAACTATTATGTTTAACAATATTCCGTGAGTTGCAAATTCCGACTAATGAAAAGGCAGAGAAAATACAAAATCACATCCTGTTCTTTGTAGATGCTTTGGTCCTTGGCCAGAGCATACGTAATAAGGCTGCATGGTGCACCTGTGTCTGCTGTTTAAGAAGCTCACGTGACCTACTTTAAGTTGTAGTTTTTAACCTTGTGCATGAGAGCTGTCCTTGCCTACCAACTATGAGAAGACTTCACATAGGTAATATATTCCAGGAGAAGAGCGCAGGAGCACAGGCCTGTGTCATGGTTTGTAGATGTGCTCTGAGCAATGCCTGAAACAATAATCTGAGGCATAAACGATGACTAGGGCTTCAATAAACCTACTGCAATGCAATACCAAGTTAAAACCAATAAAATTATTTCTTTAGACAAGAAATTCACTAGCCAGCCCTCCCAGTTCTTACTTAATTAGTGATATCTTCTGAATGTTTGGGGCAAGATAATGAGATCTTAGATAGATTGTAAGTGTCTCTCCCTTCTACATTCTGGCCTGAAGGGGTGACAACTGATAAAGGAAAACCTGTTAATGTTAGGAGCCTGGGAAGGGTGTCATTGCATGGTAGTGGGGTGACAAGGGCACTTCTGCTGAGAGCCATACAGATGATAGTGTAGGAAGGAAAGACATTGAGCAGAGCCTTACAACTTCCCAGAGAAAAAGCCAAGTCTCATTTAAAAAAAAAAAAAAAAAAAAAAAGGCAGAAACTGACCCTCTTGGAACGGCACCAAGGAACATGAGGGTTTGTCTCTGCTGTGGCTAGAGCTCCTGTCTGTTGCGTCTCCAAAACTCCCATCTTCTCGGAGCCAGTAAAGGGAAAGTGAGAGAAGTGACAAAAGTGGTCCTCTGCAGCCTGCTCACTCTGAGTGTGACATGTGCTGAACAAGTAAGGGAATAATGTGTACAGTTTAAGCTTAGATCTAGACACCTTGTGCTAGAGTAAATAAGGAGGGACTCCATCAAGCAAGCTAGCCGTGAGGTAAGGAGGGTGTCTCTGCAGACAGTAATCTTCGTTGTCTCTTCCTGGAAGCCAGGGATGCGGTGATGAATGAGCACTTGGCAGAAGTATCTGCTTTGACTGTGTGCTCCTGGTCCTCCCTGCTTTGTATGCCTTAGTTCAGGAATCAGACAGATTTAGCAAAACCTTGCTGGCTCACTGTTGGCTTTAAGAATTCATTTACCACGGAACTGCCTCTTCTGTTTCATCAATAAACATACCTCAGTGACTGAATCTGATTGTTTGGGGACATGGCCTTATATATCCGTTAATACTGTTTTAATCTAGAACAGTGCCTACACAAGCAGTTGAAGCATCTCCCTTCAGTGTACAGATATGCTGTGGGTTTTTAAGGTCTGTTTTTCTTGTAGCCTCTTCACCTGAGAAGATCCCTTCTGAAGAACCAGAGAGGAAAACTATAGTGTTTGGATCTCTGAGTACACAAAGCTCTTACAGACTCTCTGCAGTTTGTCTAGATGTAGGCACTAGAGATAGTGGAGTATCCTGGGCTGCCAAGTGAAGAGAAGGCAGTAACGGCCTTAGCACCAACTGCATGGTACTCAGTTACCGCTCCTGCGCAGGCTGATTGATCTCCCAGGGGAAGGAAGGGAAGCCACAGTGCACTTAGTGGGGAGGGCTACATTTGTTTCTGGAGGTCTCTTGTTACCTTATTACACAACTCATAGGGTTTGCTTTTAATGGTCTGCTTGGTGTGTTCCATTTAACCTATAAAAATCCTAACATCCTTTAACTAGATTTTTCTCAAAGAGTTGTGCTTTCTCTCTCAGGTCTTACAGCATATTTGACAATAATCACCAGGATCCCACAGGGCTGACAGCTGCTCTTCAGGCCACAGACTTGGCTGGAGTTCTACACATGCTCTACTGTATCCTCTTCCATGGCACCATCTCAGATGCCGGCACTAGTCCCAAGGAGAGTTACACCCAGAACACCATCCAAGTAGCCATTCAGAGTTTACGCTTCTTCAACAGCTTTGCGGTTCTTGATTTGTCTGCTTTTCAGGTACTAAAACCTTGGTTCAGGTTGGTTTTAAAACCAACAAAAAGTTTGTGTGTGTATACCCTTGTGTATGTGTGTGTGTGTGTGTGTGTGTGTGTAGACTAGAGGTGGATGCTGGGTATTCTCCTCTATTGCTCTCCATCTCCCCCTGCTCCCTCCCCAGTCAGGGTCTCGCTGTGTAGTCTTAGCTGAGACTCCTACAAAGACCAGTCAGCCTCACACTTACAGAGCTCTACCTGCCTGTGCCTCTGGAGTACAGGGATTGAAGATGTGTGCCACAATGCCTGGCTCACTGAGCCTGGGGCTCGCCATTCATGATAGACTTGCTAGCAGGCAAGCCTCTTAACCCTTGCCCTCTGCACTAGGGTTAAGGCACTCAAAGGCAGGCCAAGCTTCTTATGCAGGTGCTAGGAAGCTAAGATGAAGTCCTCATTCCTGCACACCAATTATTTTATTTGCTGAGATATCTTCCCCAGTTCCCCCAAATTCACCTTTTTAAAAACGTTTTTAAAAGATGTATTTATTTCCATTTGTATGTTTTCCCTTCCTGTGTGTTTATGCACCACATGTGTGCTTGGTGCCGGCAGAAGCCAGAAGAGGGTGTCAGATCTCTGGAATTGGAGTTCTAGAAAATTGTTAGCCACCATTTGGGTGCAAGGAATTAAGCATGGGTCCTCTAGAAGAACAACTAGTGTTTCCAACTACTGAGCCATCTCTCCAGTTTCCAAAAAGTTAATCTATTAATGTGTATATAATGGGAAGTTCTTCTCTGGAATTTGAGATCCTAGATTACAGTAAGTAGAATTATAAAGTGCATATGCCACTTTTAAGCTGCTTTGTAGAGTTATGTGATTTCTCTTCACGTTAAATGTTAAATGTGCTTTCTCATTTATTCTCATAGCTTTATAAAAATGTTATTGTACCCATTTTACAGATGGAGAAGATGGCAAATAAATAATTTGCCTAAGGTCCTATTTAGCAGAAACAAAACTAGTCACCCATGACTCCCCAGTCCTTAAATTTAACCTATGCCACACTGCCACTTATAAATCTTCTGTCTTAAGTTCTTTAGATAAAGATATTATCATCCCATCAATGTTTAAATATTTACAAAATTAAGTTTCTTACAGAAATAGAACCAAAATTGTTTGTTTTGATTGGTATAACTCTAAGGATGATTTAACTGATTTGTGTCCCAAGTAAAGTGCATTAATATATAACTGTACAAACCCCTATAATTTAAGTTTTTATAGAGAAAGAAAATGGCTTTCTGCTATAATACTACAATGTCAGCTTAAAAACAGACTTTTTTAAAGTAGGAAATTTAATTTTCAAAAACACTGAACCTGTTATAGAGCAAGCCCCAAGGAATAGAGTTTCCCTGTCCGTTTATTAACTGTCGAGTGATTTCATTAAAAGGGGAACAAACTTGGCAGATGATGAACCTATAATTTAGATGAATTACTTACTAAGAGGAAAGGGCTTTAGAGCTGTATTATGTGGAGACAGCGGTTGCCACTGTCCTCAGATGACACACTTCTGCTGTGAAACTGATGACACTCGTTCAGCTAATTAATGGCTTCTTAGGATTCTGTTCAGAAAGGAAGTTAGTGAGCTGTATCATTGGAGCTTATTTTTTTAACTTTGTAGTTACTTTATCACAAGGACAGAAGTCCCTCCTTTAGCATTAGTGTGTTTCTGTTTCCAAAGCAGTTGAAGTTGCCTTTGCCATGATCTGCAGTCTTCACAGTTGGAGTAGTTTACAGGCACATCTAGTGAGAGATGTCTGCTCCAGAAAATGTCAACGAGTCTTACTTCTGGTTGCATATGACATTTATTTGTTTATCAGAGGACCTCAGAATATAGAGTTCAGTAGTCTTCCCATCAAATGATTTTCCTGTTCATAGATTATGAAAAAGTACATACTGAAACCAGATATTTTTATGCATTTAAAAGCAAATGTTTAAACTTAATGGAGTAAGTAATAGCAGCATGATCAATTTTACTGTGATCTCAGACTCTGTGAGTTCTGGAATCCTATCGGGCTCTTCATATCTCATGAGGATGCCTCGGCTCTATTACATGATGACAAGACTTCAGCCAAGAGACTCAGAAGGGTAAAGGAAAAGGGAGGGTAAGTGTGCCTTGTAGGAAATGAAACTATCCAGAGCTTTCTTCATTCACAGTTGATGCCTGGGATAGCTCTAAGACTGTTTGTGTATGACCATTGGCCAGAGTATCTATATATAACCTATCTGTATAATTCAGGCTTCTCAAATGCTTATGATGTCAGAGTCCTGAGGGGAAGATCCTAAGAGGAAGCATCTGGGAAGCAAGTGTTCTAAAAGAACTGGACAGCAGCTACATGGCTTTTACAATCTAGTTTCAAAAGTCATACACCTGTGTATACCTTAGCTCTTGGAAACTGAGGCAGGACTACAGCAAAGCGAAGACGGCCTGGATCACACTGTTAGGCCCTGACTCAAGAGTACCATTAGGGGGACTCAGCAGTTAAAATCGCTGGCTCTTCCTGCAGAGGACTCAAGCTTAGTTCGCAGCACCGTCATGAAGTTGACAGCCACATGCAAGTTCAGTTCCGGGAGATCACATGGCCTTTTCTGACCTCGGTAGCCACCAGGCATGCATTTGGTGTACATATATGCGTAAATTGCAAGTACTCAGTATACACATAAATATATCTTTTTAAAAATAACAATAATAATCATTTTTAAAGCCGAGTATGGTTGGAAAGGAAGAGGGGGAAGCAAGATGAGAGCAGTTCAGGACCTCAGTTACATAATAAGCTAGGGGCGAGCCAAAACTACATAAGACCCTGTCCCAAAAAAATAGCAGCAGCAGCAACAAAAAACACACACATACACATATACACACATACACACATACACACACACACATACACACATACACACATATACACACACACACACATATACACACACATACACACACACATACACACATACACACATACACACACATACACATATACACACATACACACATACACACACATACACACATATACACACACATACACATACACACACACATACACATACACACATATACACACACATACACACACACATACACACATATACACACACATACACACACACATACACACACATACACACATATACATACACATACACACACACATACACACACATACACACATATACATACACATACACATACACACACATACACATACACACATACACACACACATATACACACACATACACACACATATACACACATACACACACATACACACACATACACACATACATACACACACATACACACATACATACACACACATACACACATACACACATATACACACACATACACACATACATACACACATACACACATACATACACACATACACACATACATACACACACATACACACATACATACACACATACATACACACACATACACACATACACACACACATACACACATATACACACACATACACACATACATACACACATACACACATACATACACACACATACACACACACATACTAGTTGAATCACTCATAAGCCTCCCAGATTGAAAGAGAGACATAGGGAAGAATACTTGAGGGCATTTATGAGCTGCACCACTGTTTAACAAGCTCTATGACACATCTGTCACACAGACACCACTGATGATCAAATATACAATATTCAAATGAATATAAAGGTGTCTACACTATATAGCAGTGAGTGAATTTGGGAAGTAAATAGTATTTTCATAATAGATATGATCAGAAAAACTCATGTTCTAGTTCATAGAATTGGCCCCATGCCAAAGGTCAGATTTCATTAGGGATGGGGAGACATTTCCAGAGGAGTGAAGGAAATGTACATTCAGCATGGACCTGACTTGAGAAAATGTGAAGGTGACCACAAAAGGCTAGAAGAAACTAAAGACAAAACTGAGCTGAGACAGGTGACCTAAGCTACTAAAGAATGAGACAGGATGACATGAGGAGCATGTTGGTCCCTGTCACACCTCTAGGTATCACAGGAATTCAGAGGGCTCATCAGACCCTGATCTGTACCACCACCATAAAGTGTATGGCCTTGGACAAGCCATCTGAGCGTGTAAGATTCAGTGCCTTCATCTAAAGCAAATTAGAAACATCTACCTCACAAACAGAAAAGTAAGTAAGGTTATGTAATGGTGTCATGCTGGTCAGGATGTACTAGGCCCCAGACAAATGAACTGACACTCTCTAGTCTCTGGGTCTTAGCAACCCACTTGCTGGACATTTCCGTGGACACTATTGATGAGTTCCTTTCTGTATGGCTTGTGAAGTTAAACTGTCTGCTTAGTGTCCTGGGAAATGTTAAATCAGAAGGCACCAAGTGTAGCATTCATGTTTCTCTACTTTTCTTCAGAGCCACACATCTGTACACTTGTTTTGAGTGAAAATTTATCATATGACAACAAAAGGGTTTCCGTTAGAACGTTTTCATCATGTGCCAATAAGGCTGTTAAAATGTCTCCCCTCAGCGAAGACTGTGAATTTACTCTGAATTCATATTGGCACAAGTGGCCTGGAGGTCAACGATACTGTATATTGCATTGGCCATGACAGTTTTTGACAATTGAAGGTGGTCTCAAGAAACAAATCAATGTACTGACTTGGCAATTAATTCTGGCTAGAAAGGAAATATAGTTTCCTTGAAAAATTGGTTTGATTTTTATATTCAAACATACATGCCCTGTGACCTGCTCTTATCAGGGAAGGTTAAACAGAGGGCATTAGGTCACCGAATGCTGGACGAGACTAATTAAATAAGGGCTGGACTGAGAAGGTGTCAAGACTTGATTTAAAGGAGCAAAGCCCTCTTGAAGTGTCTGGGGCTTAAAAAATACTTGGAGTGGGGGTTGTCTTGGGGCAGTAGAACTGTGCTGGGAGACACTGAAAGTCAGCAGTCATAGGCTAGAGTGGTACCCACCTGCAGGGATGGCTCACTCAAGCTAGACAGTGAAGTAACTGAGATTCCCAAGCTACAGTCATCTGACCTGATTTCAAACTCAACAAGACCTCAAATAGAGCTCAATTTAAAACAGTGTTTCCCACAGGCCGGCAGCAGCGCTTCATTCCAGTGTGGGCTGCAGTGTATTCTGTGGGCTTCGCCTCTCCCCTTTGCCCTCCTGTCGCTCTGTCTGCTTGACATGTTTATTAAATAGAAGCTTCAGGCTGCACAGGCAGACTCAGATTCTCCTCCCAAGTCGCCCGCCACTGACAGCCCATAGCCTGTCTGGAGAAAAGATCCCAGAAGCCTCATAGCTGAAGGGCTCCCTAGTTTGAGGAAAGATTTTTTGGTTTGGTTTGGTTTTTCAAATTCTTTTGGTAGCCTTTGTTTTCAAGCACTATTTATTTGAATAATAATTAATTCTTATTTAGATTTCTTTTCTGTTTAAAGATAAGTAAATAATTTCAAGTGTGTATTTATCTCTATGTATAATGGTGGGGAACACAGCTCAGTGATGGAGGGTTTTTGTTATGTCCAAGGCCCTGGGTACAATCCCCGGAGCCTACAAAACACTGATGTGTCTTAGCTGTGTACAAGAGAAAAAAAGACATTAGAAATTAGTTCACACAGTACATTCACAGATGAAATTTAATATTTATGCTTCTACATATTTTCTGCAATAAGAATTCTTATCTAATGAGAACATGTGAGTTATTAAGCACAGAATAAATAACTGCTTTTGGTAGAGTGTGTTTTGAATATATGTGTTGTGGGCATTTGTTCTGCTCTATTTACAGTCCTTCAGGTTAAATATTGCATTTATTTTGATCATTTATTAGATTAAGAACCCCTGAACTAATTGCTGCCCAGAGTATAAAAGTCAGGTTCTTGACATTTTTATAGATTTTTTGTTCATATTGCTTCATTTGGGCTTTTTAAAATTTGTCTTTTGTTTGTATATTTTGGTTTCCATTTGGGGGTTATATGTGTTTCTTGTTTGTTTTTGTTTTTAAAAGAAAGAAAGCCTGGGGACATGGGTAGGAAGAATCCAGTACAGTTTAGAAAGAGTAAAAGGATATGGTATATGAAAATTCAATAAAAATTAATGTAGAAACTTGATAAAATAAATTAAGCTCCAGGTTCATGCAAATTTACTTGCAAACATCTGACGGTTAAGGCTGTTTGAAAGTTAGGAACCTCTATAACTTGTACCATTAGTTCCTTTTCCACATCATTTTTCTAAGAACAGGAACTCTGTTTATATGCATGCTACTTACAAGTGTTGAAAGAAAGAAAAGAAGGGAGGGAGGGAGGGAGGGAGGGAGGAAGGAAGGAAGGAAGGAAGGAAGGAAGGAAGGAAGGAAGGAAGGAAGGAGTGTAATGTTCCTCTAGCCACACTGCCAAGAGTGTGCAGAGCCTGGACTTGCTGTATGACGCACGGCCCCAGCTCTCCCTGGGATGGGAGTTTTAACTGCTCCTTCTCTGTCAGTCTATTGTAGGGGCAGAGGGCTTGTCCCTGGCATTCCGGCACATGGCTAGTTCCTTGCTGGGCCACTGCAGCCAAGTCTCCTGTGAAAGCCTCCTCCATGAGGTCATCGTCTGTGTGGGCTACTTCACTGTCAACCACCCAGATAACCAGGTAAGCGCCTTTAGGAGGTACCTCAGATTACTCCCAGCACTGAGAGTGTGAGGTATTGGAGTGAGAAAAGACAGGCTAGCCTGCTGGAACCCATCTGTCCTGTATAAAGGCCTTTAACTAGCATCCCAGGATATGTTGCTGGTTTTATCTCTAAAAGGATATTTGATCTATACCAGATAACACAAGGACCTCCTCTTAAAGCTATAAAGGTAAGATATTTTAGTAAAATATTCTTAAAGTACACAGAATCATCTATTCTCTCCTATACTGCCAGCGTCTACTCCCATACTATATGAACGCAAAGACTCTTGCTAGGATAAGGAAGCATCAGCACCTCTTGGCTCAGATCATTTAGCAGACATATAAATCTATCCTTGGCCTTGCTCTGTCTGGATGTTCAGAGGCTTCCAGATAGTTTGGGGCAGAAGCTAAGAAAGCAAGGTTCTGGCTTCTCCTGCTTGAGAGACAGGCATAATTCTGTTCATGGATACTTTATTTGGTTTCTGAATAGGGCTTCTTCTGTGAATGAATTCTCCTGCTTTATGAAGGTGGAATGTTTGTTATGGATTGGAAGATGAATTGCAAAGCACCATCTTTCTCATTACACTTTATTTTTTAAATAAATCATGGCACAACTAACACATCAAACTAATTCTAAACTACCTCATTTATATAGTTTTATCTAGAAAGTTGACTGTATAGATTATAGCTGAGAAAAATATCTAAACATTCCACACTAACTTTTACTCTAAGTTCACTAATTTTTTAAGCAAATCTAAAATAAATGTGACTATTAGATTTTTCAGCCAAGAGCACACTAGAGGAAGGCAGGAGAAGAGGTGAGTGTGCTGTCACAGCCAAGGACAAAGCAAGAAGTTGCACACCGAGAGCTGCCAGTGCATGTCAGGTGAGGAGGAAAGGATGAGAGAGAACAAGACAGGCTCAGAGCACCAGAGTCACAGACTTACAGATTTGTAAAACATTCAGCCCTTAGTAAATATGGGGGCAAAGTGGACCTCTGGTGCGTTCTCTATAAGGATAAGGAATGGCCAGTCCACTTTCAAAAAATTCTTGAGGTTAAAATGTAGAAGATCTAGGTGCTTAGAAGAACAATATACTTAATTTTTTCCCTTTTCCCAAACCCTGTTGCCAAGAGGCAGTTGCTTGTTGCCTCCCACTGTAAAGATACTCAGGAAACTCCTTCTCTCGCAAACAGCCAGGTCTTTGTCCTCTTTAAGGACTAGGCCCCTAAACTGATAAAATTCTTAAAAACTACTGTGGAAACAACTGGTGATGGGACTCTCCTGTGTGGATTTCTTTCCTTCGTGTGTGTCAACCTACTGAGTGGTTTTATCTCACTCTAAAGTATCTTCTCATGGTTATGGCCACAAAGCATTCCCTATTTGTTATGAAAAAGACACGGCAAATATAAAAAATAAAATGGAAGCCCTGTTGTTTCTGATCTCAGAATCTGAAATGGTCACTAACAGGTTTCTTTCCAGAGTCTTCTTAATGAACAGTTTGATGTAGCTGAAGTCATATTGCATGTGTATTCATAGCCTGCTTTCTGCATTTCATTTTATACCAGAATATCATTTTTAATGGCTTTACCATGTGTGGACATTCATAGTTTACCTAACAATTTCCTGTTTTATATGTAAGTGGTTTATGCTATATATCATGACAATCTGCTGCATTTGTAAAGACTGAACAGTTTGTGAGTGTGCCGTTTAGCAATTCTACACTAAGTGTGAGTGTGCAATTTCACACCAAGGGGTTTCATTCTTACAATACATTTCATGATGCTATGCTTTGAATCTGTTTGCATATATCAACTCTATTATAAGTTATAGAATTTAGACTTCTGTGGGGTTTCTGAGTTTCTGTACTGATGCTAGAACACACAGTAGTCCTCCACTTTAAAACCCTGTGCTAATTGGACTCACCAGAGTGAGCAGACTGGAACAGGGAAACATGTATTTAAAGGATAAGGAAAAGCAGCTGAAATGGGTAGAGAGAGCATGGGGGTAGGAGCAGAGCAGAGAAGGGTTAGGAGGGAGAGAAGTTGAGGAGTAAGAGGTGGTGGCAGTAGCCACTGCCCAATCAGGCTTGAGCTGGAAGAAGAAAAGGATGCAGTAAGCTTTGGAGGTCACTGTTGAGAGATGATGTCACTCAGAGAACAAAATTAGAAGAGTGAAAAATGCCAGACCTTGTATCTTGGTACCTTGCCTTCCTCCAGGGCAAGGTGCTAAACTGATATCTACTGAACCAGAGAAGGAGTTCCACTGAGACAGTTGTTGAAATGCAGCACAACTTTATGAGGAGAAAACAGAACATGTTAAAGTACAAAAGAAATTTAAAAACTAATAGAAAAGATTGTAAGAAGATTCTAAACAAAGATTTGTAGCAATGCAATTTCTAAGCACTACTTTGTCCTGTGGAGATCTTAGAACTGTTGTGACCAGGTGTTGTCTCTCACCTAGTCAGGACCACAGTGTGGTCAGTGCTAAGTTAAGTCCTGCCTCAGATAGTAGGTGGGAAATAGTGTCTAAGAGGCAAGTTAAGCCTCCTGAAATAGAGAAAAGCACTAGGAGCCTTAAGTCAGGAGTGTAACAGGTTCATCCGCTGGTCAAGTATGTGTATCTTGGACAGCAGTTCCTGCCCTCTGAATGCCAACAGGGGTTTCTGGGCATAATGTTTTGTCTCACTCAAGGAGACTCATAAGGACTTTAGGAAGTTATAAATAAGCCCAGACCACAACTTAGCAAGTAGAGGGCTTTTTAGCTCAGCTCTGCTTCCACCTTACCTATGTGATCTTAGATGAATCCTCTCCTTTAGGTTCAAGTGTCTGTGACTGTTGAAAAGTAGAGTAGTTCTGGAGAGCAGTGACATTTACACTGTGTGTGTGTGTGTGTGTACACATATGTGTCAGTGTATGCCTGTGTATGTTCTCCTGTGTGTTTGTGTATGTGTTCCACTGTGTGTGTGTGTGTGTGTGTGTGTGTGTGTGTGTGTGTGTGCGCACGTGCTCGAGTGATGCTAAAATGTTTCAGCTGCTAAATTGTTATGTATTTTTCACATGATTTTAAAAAAGATTGTACTAAGATATGCCTTGAGCTGGTGACATTAAAAGTCTGAGACTAGAACCATAGACAGACCAGCACCTGATTTCAGAGGGACTCTACACCTGAATCTGGTTTTCAGGTCCTCCTTGCTCTCCTCCAGATCCTGTCAGCACCAAACAGTGCAATAAGCTGCCTGCCCATTCTGTGGCAGCTTGTAATTTAAAGCTCACTATCTCCCGGCTTCCCCAGGGTGAACTAAGGAGGAGAACCGTTGACACACAGCAGACTTCTCTGGGTGACTTGTGAAGCTTTGCTGTGTCGTGCTTTCCTTTTAAAAGGAACTTGTTCCCTTTCCCACAAAAGCACCAATTTTCTAAGCGAACATTTGCTAAGGAGATACATACAGTAAGAGCAGCTATAAGCTCTCGCCCCTGGGTCCATGTCTGTGGAGCTTTTATCCTAGAAAGTCATCTGGGCAGCCCCACCTCACAGGCAGGCTCAGTGGTGGTGCCTCTTCTCACACACCCCTGTTCTCAGGGATCAGTGCAGCCTGCTGAGAGAAGTGATGGTTCTTAGTTCAGCTAAGTTTTCCATTACTTTCCAGAGAGGAGCCTCCATCTCCTCCTGGGGTAACAGCACTGTTTCTCTACAAGACAGGGGGTCCTGAAAATCTTGCTGCAGCCTAAGTCTGTTTGATTAGGTGACTGCTTTGCATAAAGGATTGGCCTTTTTTTTTTTACTTGCTGCCACTTAATCAATTAGCTAGAAGGGTTGAGCCCCATAATACCACAGATCACTTCAGAAGAGTAAGCCAGATAATAAAAAGTAATGCCCTGTCCGTGATGTCCAATCATCTGTTTCCTATAGGTTTACAGTGTCTAATTAAAATGATGTTTTAATTAAAAGTGTCTCTGTATTTTATATTTTCATGACTTTCTAAATTCTTTCCCATTTAATTATTATAATGAACATAATTAATATGTGCTGTCAGCTCCTCGCTTTATTTACATTATATTGGATAATTAAATTTGGTCTGATAATTAAATTAACTCAAATGAAAGATTGTATGACCACCTGAATATTACTGTCATGGGAATAAGCACCTTTGCATATTCATTTTGATTAGTGAAGGCCTCTCTCACCAGGAAAGGCCTGACAGAGTCCAGGTCCCAGCTTCAGTCTTAACAACAACTGTAAGCAAAGGTCACTTTGGCCCACCTTCCCATCCGCCTCTCTGTGGTGCCAGAAAGAAAGGTCAGAGCCTTATACTTTCTAACTCAGGACCCCTTTTTGTCCAAGAAATTGTTTCATGACCCAGAGTGGGCAAGTATATAAAGTAGGTATAGAAATTGAATGTTTACTGATAAAAATCATGAAGAAATTTATTTTAAAACAATCCTTAGACAATATAAGTTTACTATTTACTAAAAACTGAAGCAAATGCTGTACTAATTAGATGGGTGTGCCTATTTGTTTTTTATAAATAATTAAATATTGGCTGAATATTCAATACTGCAGATCATAGAGAATCTTCAGAAGTTTTCAGAGTTGACTGATATCTGTAAACATCAGTATTAAGGCCATCACTTCATATATATACTTAGTGCAAAATGGCAAAAGTCTGAGTGGTGGGAGTGTGCGCAGAAAGAGCACACCAACCGGTTGTTCAGTACCACAAAGCCAACTCTTAAAGCATACATTCAAGTGACATTACTCATCAGGTTGTATTTAGAACTATATGTGTACGTGCAAATACAGATCCATATGTAATAACAATCAGTGAAAGAAGTTGTGAATTTGAAGGAGAGAGGAGGAAGTGGGTATATGGGAGGGTTTGGAGAGAGGAAAGGGAAGGGAAACAAAATTAAATTAGTCTCAAAATTTTTAAAATATGTCTAGGGGTCTTGAAATTATGGGAAATTCTTTTCTAATGCAAAGACAAATTCATTTTATAGGATTTTTTTCTTTTATGAAATTCAAGCTTACAACTCCAACAGCAGTTTTTACAATCAAACATTAGAACACAACACGATTCAAAGATACTAATTTGATACTTACAGGACAGTAGGAGAAATATTAGAAGTCTTTGTTTTCTGTAATTAAACCATTATGTTTCTAAAAGAGCAGAACCTTTGTATGGTAAAAAGCACTTTATTTCATATCAAATAGAATAGCCTTTAATCGGAGCCAAGGTGTTTCCTGTATGTTTGTTGATGCTGGGGGTATAAAGTATATGTGTAGTTGAAAGTGCACATATTTTATATTCAGAATCACAATGACAATGAAGGTGGATGATATAACTTGGGAACATGCTGCCCAAATCACCTTGGAGTCATCACATTTGATTTTGCATTAATGTTTGATCATTGCATGTTGAAAGCACTTTTCAGTTACCTCAGTCATTTATATGAGTGTGTAGTCATGATCCCACAAGCGGGGATATAGATAGCGTGACCCTATGCTCTGTGCTGTATTAGAGCACCTGATGCTTCTAGGAAGACCAGAACAGGGAGGCTAGACAGTGGGGTTCGACGTGTGATTGTGTGGTATTTCCAAGTCATATAACTCAATTTTTTTTGTTCCTGGTTTTGTTTTAATTTGAGGGTTTTTTATTATTATTTGTTTGGTTTTGTTTTGAGTGGTTAGTTATTGTTTTGTCTTGGTTTTGGTTTTTTAGGGGATTTTGTTGTTACTGTTTTTCAAGGCAGGGTTTTCTTGCGCATTGCTGTCTAATCAGAAACTCAGAGAGCTGTCTGCCTTTGCCTCTGGAGTGCTGGGATCAAAGCTGTGTGCCACCGCCATGGACTTGGTTGTTTTGAGATAGAATCTCACTGTGTAGATCAGGTTGACATCCAAGTCACAGAGGTACTCTCACCTCTGTCGCTTGGATGCTGGATTTTTTTTTATTAATTTTTATTTATATGTGTATATTGTATCTGTCTTCAGACACACCAGAAGAGGGCATCAGATCCCATTACAGATGAATGGGATCCACCATGTGGTTGCTGGGAGTTGAGCTCAGGACCTCTGAAGAGCAAACGGTGCTCTTAAGCACTGAGCCATCTCTCCAGCCCCGGATGCTGGCATTAAATGTGTGCACCACCATGCCTGGCGTCCGTCTTAATCTGCTGCCCTCATGTTGTTTCTGCTACGTAAATAATTTCTCCATTTTCCACTGCAGCCAAGGAAGATGGTTGTGGTTTGTTGTAGTTGCTTAGCAGGATATTTGCCACTGAGCTACAGCCTCAGACTTTCCTTCATAGTGTTGAATTTTATTCTGTTTTTTGAATTTATGTGTATGTGTAAATTAAAGAGCAGTTGTGGGGGTGAGCTCTGGGAACACAGGCTTGGCCACTGGCACGTTTCAGGCCATCTCACTGCTCCTGGAGCTTTGTCTCATTTTGTGTGCTTTGTATTGTTCGCAATGGCAGGGCTTGAAATGAGCACCTCGTACACGGTAGGCGAGCACTCGTCTGTCTACATCCCTGGCTTCAGTTGTGTTCTGAGAATGGCAGTTTCCCAGGTCACAGCCCAACTTTTAGAGCGTTCAGACCTGGCCTTAAGTCCTGCTCAAACATCCTTTTCTTACTCTTTGTCTTTCTCAAAGGCAGATGATCCATCCTGGGTCCCACCTACTTGGTACACTCTACTGACCTCATCTGGCCCATGAAGCAGCTGCTGCTGCATTGGGCTGAGCGTGAGGAGCATGTTCAACACTCAAGGCCTTGCTGTCATCCCAGCATCAGCACAGTCTTGACCTTTCTGTATTTGTTCCCTATGATAGTATATAGCTCCTTTCAGAAGGTTATTATCAGTATCATAGTACCAAAGAAAAACATGGGACAGGAGGGAAAAAAGTAGATCATTAAAAGTAATATTTGCCTAAATATGTTCATCAGTATTGTGCTTGCAACTGAAATGAAGAAGGCTGCCAGCCACTAATTCTGGCTATGTATAGTGCAATTCACGTCACAGGATTCAAGCAAACGGCCTTTCACTCCCCTCATCATTTGTGACTTTTGCTACACAAATTTAGTGCAGTGACATATGATAGATAGATAGATAGATAGATAGATAGATAGATAGATAGATAGAGAGATAGAGAGAGAGATAGACAGTTTGTCTGTCTGTTTCTATCTGCTTGTCTGTCTGTCTTAAGGTTTTTTTGCTGTGAACAGACCCATGACCAAGGCAACTCTTACGTCCAGGCAGGCATGGTGTAGGAGAAGCTGAGAGTTCTCCATCTTCCTCTGAAGGCTGCTAGCAGAAGACTCCCTTCAGGGCAGCTAGGATGAGGGTCTTAAAGCCCACACCCACAGTGACACACCCACTCCAACAAGGCTACACCTCCTAATAGTGCCACTCCACACACACACACACACACACACACACACACACACACACACACACTGAACCTAGTCTTTACCCAAGGTCTCCTGAAATAAGGAAACTTTATATTACCATTGTCAGTTGCAGAAGGAGCTGTAATAACTGCTCTAGTATCTTTTTCTATCTATGTGGCCCTGACCAAGTCACTGCCCATCTCTGGACTTCAGTTTCCTGTCTATCAAAAGAATTAATTCTCGTAGCATGGATATAATGTAGGTCAGACTGTACCAGACTGTAACATGCATGGCTTCTGCTCCAACTCCAGAGTGGAGTACTTGACTCTCATCTGAAACCTCATGGACAGTTTGTAATGTCCACATTCCTGCGAACATCCTCAGCTCTTAACTAACAAAGTTGAGCACTGAACTCTGCTTGTGCAGCTCTAGAGCTTCTGTAGCCTACGTCTCCAGATTTCCTCCAAAGACCAGTTCTAATAGCTCGGAAATCACATGGTCATGTAGTCACTGCAACAATGCCACTTCTTGATCCTGATTTTCTGTTGTTGGCAAGACTTTTATTAGTACAACAAAGTACCCTAGATCCAGTCCCCCACCCCTATCCCCTAGAATTTGAGTCCACTGTAGACACTGTCCAAGGCTTATGGAGTGGTCATTACTGCTTAACTCTGTAGCCGACCTGATCATTGTCCAAATGATGCTGGTTTTGAAGGTTTGGAGCCTATGGTGAGACTTAGTGAACACTTAGGATAAAGCAGACATACATACTTATTTTTGGCAGTCAAGAAGTAAATATTGTACCCCTGCAAGTGGGCTTTTCTATTCACATTTTATTCCACCATCTAGGCCAAGCCTCTGGGATGCTACTTCTCACATTCAGAGTATGTCCTCTCAACCCTGAGTTAATCACCTGTGGGAACACCCTTACAGATACACACACATGTTTTACTAATATACTCAGCATCTCTCAGTCTAACCAGGATGACAGAGAAAAACCATCATGGCATTATAGTCTACTTTGAGCTTTGCCACCTCATAATACCTGATGTGCTGGAATCCTCATTAGGTTCCTGCTTTAAGAGATAGTTTGCTCCTGAGCTTGATGAAAAGAGCATGGTCTTTGGCCATGAATATATTGATTAATATAACCAGCAGTTCCATCTGTAGCTCTGTGATCCCAGGCAAGCCACTTACCTTCCCATTTTATGTTTTATGTGTGATATGTAGATCATATTAATAACATGTCATGTGATTGTTATGCACAGTGAATTAAATCACTTGCTTAGCAATTAGCACATTCCCTAGACCAGAGCAAATGCTAACCAGTGATATCAATGGACTACTGTTGTTTCCCTCCAGATTCCCTGCTCCTAATGAGAAAAGCCCCTGTATCCATTCAAGTCAGCTTTGACACTTAATACCATCTTAAGTAGGTTATCTCTGCTGTCAGAGTATGTTCTCCCATCTGCTGAGAAGATGGAAAAGGCTGTGTGCCTCCTGCCTCCACAGTTCCTCTGTGGACCCAAAGCACAAGGTTGTCTTCTCATAACCAGGCCTTTAGACTGTTACTTCATACACTGCTCTGACCCAGCCACCTAAGAGTCCCACTGTCAGTCTGGCTCTATCTAACTGACTGCCTTGCCTAGAGGTGTGGCTGGTTAAGCTGAACCTGCCTGACAACTAATCAGTATATGCTTGTCTGGAAAGTAGTGAAGGTAGGCACAGAAGCCGAGGGAAAGAAGACCTCACACCCAAATACATCTCTGTATTTAGCCAGGTAACGAAGCACTAAAATTGCTGCGAGGTGCACTGAGATTGTGTTAGGAAGAGAAACTAGAAACTGGTTCACATGAATCAATGTGAACATTTAATGGGCCTTAATTGGAACCTTATCCTACTATTCTTAGAGCAGAGAGATGAAAGCAGAAGAAATCTGAGAGACCATTTATTTTACTTGAGAAAGCAGTAAACTGAAACTACAAAAAGATTTGACTACTATTATATTTTTATGATTAAATAAAATTGTCATAGACTAGTGCTGGTGAGCCCATAAATGCTCCATGGAATGCGCCCATAGCTTCTGGCAGCTGCTGGATTATGGTCAGAAAACCTATCAGCCTGTGTTCTGCATTTGTTAACCCTGCCGTTCTCACACCACACAGCAGCTTATGGGAAGGAATGCTTACCCAGTTCTGCTGGCAAGAGCCACTGGAGTATTATTTTAAAGTTTTACTAAATTCTTTGTTTCCACTTATCTTACCCAACCTCCAAATTCTACCATTTGTAATGAGCGAATCTCTCAGTCTCTCTCTTCCCCTGTATGTAGGTATATATGTATATGTAATATGTATGTACAGTCTTTATTTTTCTTAGAGGAACAGGATTTTAAATATCAGACCCTAGGCTCTGAGGTTGAATTAGTATGTTTCATGTTATAACTAATGTTATTTCTTTTTAAGAAAAAATATATTTTAAACCTGCTCTTTACCATATTTACCATATTTATATGAACTGTCTGTAAGTGTGGGCAGCACAGGTATGTCCATGTGTGCATGTTCATAACATAGGACAGGATGATGTCTGGGAACTTGGAAGCTTTCAAAGATCATCTAACTGACTTCCCTTGTGGCCAGAGAAGAGGCCTTCCTGCCTGCCTTTGAGCTGGTCCTTCTGACAGCCTATCCAAAGAGGCTCCAAGTGCCTTCCCTCGTTCTACTCCTTCCCAGCAGCAAACAGGATGTGGAGACACAGGCACAGAGAAAATCCAAACTAGTCCATCAGATTGATCATGGTGTGATGACTCTGCACAATTTCCAAGACCAGTGCAAGCCTCCTCAGGCATTAGTTAAACCGGAAGCAGTTTATGTATAGTCTCACAAATCCTAGAACTGGTAGCTTAGTGTTGGCCAAGTGTGTGACTAATCCAGCACAAGCTTCTACTGCAGGATGTGTGTAAAAGGGATTTAGAATGTGCTTCTTTAAAACTAACTCTTTCCTCACAGAAGATTTAAGAAATAATAATTTTTTAAAAGAGGCCTCATCATGCAGCAGAACACTAGAGGGTGATATATTCTTGGGGAAATGCCAACACTAAATTTTGTGGCCCTTTAGACATTTACCAGTCATCCCTGCTCTTGTTTATTAGCTTTTACTAAATGCCCATCCTGTTTAAAATCATGTGCTAAGAGATTCAGAAATACCTATAGTCCATACTGTTCTTAGGAGTCCACAGACCAGGCTCTGTTGTAGACACACAGGATAGTAGAAAATAAAATAGACCAAGTCTTTGCCTTTGTGTTACTGACATTCTGAAGAGTGAAATTCAAACAAAAAGAAAAACAACGGAAGCAGTGCTTGTATATAAAGCAGTGCTAGTATATAAAAGTCAAATAAAGGTTACTAGGTCACACTATAGGAACATGCATAGGAAAGAGCATAAGCAAAGGTCCTGAGGAACAAAATAGCCTGTCAGGTAAAGGGAGCTGCTTGCTGTTCATTACGGCTGAAACTGACCATTTGAGTGGGCACAAGAGCTAAGCCTGAGATGAGGCAAAACCCAGATCATGAAGGACTATGTGGTGGCCAAGGACTGGGGGATTGAGGAGCCTGGTGTTATTAGCATGCGGCTTGTGTGCTGAGACACAGATCACACCCCAGCATTTGGAGAATGGGTAAGTAGTTACAGGACCTCCACACTAGATGCCCTGCATCCAGGAACTTGTACCAATAGTTATGAGTTCTTATTCTCCCCTGCAGAAGAGAAGCGAGAGATCCTGCCCAGAAGTCCTCTCCTATTCATCTGCAGCAGAGCTGATTTCTGTCAGGAAGATAATTAAGGGTCTTCTCAGTTTCCCCACTGGACTATAGAGAGACAGCCACTTGCCTTTCCCTACTTGAGAAGACCCTGTCTCTAGGCTACCTGGTTTCCAGTATCTAGGAAATACCAAGTCCCCAACTACTGTAAATTTTGTTTCTCTTGACCCTGGCTCCCTCTCAATTTTTTTCTCCTCTCTCTTCCTCCTTTCTGGATTCTCTACTGCTGCTATACAGCAGTGAGTTCAGAACCACCAAGAAGGCTGCTGCTCAAAGGTTACTCCTATGCAGTCTGTGAGATTCCTGCAGTTAACCCCATCCTAGAAATACCTATTGAAGAGCCAAGTTTGGAAAGAGAAAACATTGTTGCAGGACTAGATTAAGGAATACTCAGATTTTTTTTTTACTTACATTGTGATTTGATATGATTTAATATGTGGACAGAATCTTCTGATTTTTCTCCTGGGATGTTAAAATAAAGCTACTACTCCCACCCTACCCCACAGGGCATCAAAGTAAAGAAGCAAGAGGTGTGTGTTTGGGACATGCGATTTAAAAAAAAAAAAAAAAAATGGAGAAGTCGCTGGCCTCAAGGACCTTTGTGATATACTGCTCTGGCCATTAGCATTGGTGCACATGTGACAGACTGGCAGAAGCATCACTGCTGCCTCTGCTCCAGCACTGTGCAAACCCAGGTTTGCAGAGAGGAATGCACCAACTACTTTGTTTCTGTTCTGCTAGAAAAATATTCTTTGTTCCAATGATTTACAGACTCTCTGAGCTGTCTGTTTTAGTGAATTTAGATGTCTAGACACCTATTTTTGCCCCTGCATTGAGGACAATTTGTCTCTGAAAAGAAAAGGAAAAAAACAAATTGGGAATTCTTAGGCATAAGGAATTTGCCCTAATGAAATTTAACTATTTGCATTCATTCCTCTATACTCGATTTACCCCATCACACTGATGGACAGAACTGGTCACTGCACACACACACACACACACACACACATATACACACACATACACACACACATAGAATTGGTCACTGCATACACATGCACACACATAGAATTGGTCACTGCACACACACACACACACATATACACACATACACACAAATACAAACATACATATACATACATATACACACTCACACACACACATACACACAAATACACACATACAGTCATATACATACATACACATACACACACATGCACACAAATACACACACAAACAGACGTATACATACACATACACACACATGCTGTGCACACACATCCGTATACCACTGTGCCAAGATGCTAAAGAGCTGCATCATCTGCCCCATCTGCCTTTACAAAGACAGCATTAGCTGAGGGCCTTGAAAACCCTATGGTGGGCCGGGCCTGCGATCTGATGTGGTAAACACAAGCCCCTGAAATCAAAACTTATAAGTCAAAACTAATTCATAGCTCGGTTTTAGAAGCCAACACTCATTCTTTTCCCAAATAGTTGGGAGAACGTCTAACATTTGCCAGCACTACATTAGGCATGATAACATGTAACAGTGACATGGGGCGCCCTTGTCCTCCACAGCCTGAGACTTTTACCACCTGGGGTACACTGCAGCCTGTCTTAGACTGAACTAGAGCACGGTCAGTCTCTCTCACACTCCCGCTCTATTTTTCCTTTATTTTTATGTGAGTATTTTGCCTGCATGTATGTCTGTGCACCATGTGCATGCAGTACCCATGGAAGCCAGAGAGGAGTGTTAGATTCCCTTGGACTGGAGTTGCAGATGCTGTGAGCTGCTGTTTATGCTGGGGATTGGACCTGCGTCCTCTAGCAAAAGCAACTGGTGCTTTTAAGCACAGAGCCATCTCTCCAGCCCTGGTAATTTTATCATCAATGACAGATAAAGTAGGCCTTCAGGTGACAGTAAATATTTAGGAATGTGCCATAGGTTCTTCTTGGAGAAAAACAAAACAAATAACAACAAATTCCCACAGATAAAACAAAATACAGAGCTTTCTGTGACTACTTCTAAGTAAGTAGGGTGTTCAGAATCCCTCTGTAGAAACAAATAAATCAGAATTTGATAGGTTTCTGTTCGGTTTCTGGTGTTTTCTTGCTTTGGTTTTGTGGGTGAATTCCCTGGAGCTGTAGATGTCACTCTAGCACCTGCAGACTGTAGGCAGTGTGTGCTCAAGGAGTCGAGAAGCAGCCGCACAAGACTTCTGCAGTTTACCGCTCACTATTGTCACTTTGATATGCTCAGGTAGTGTGGTATACCCCCCAAAGTAAAGTTTTCAGGTGATCAGATTATCCTTAAAACGTGATATTAACTACTTACAGTCACTTTTAAAGAAATATTTAATTTCCTTCCTTCTTGTGTCATATTGATTTTGTGTGTGTGTGTGTGTGTGTGTGTGTGTGTGTGTGTGTGTGTGTATTTGCTGCCTTAAGGAATTAGTTCCTTCTGCAATGTCAGGTATGTGAGGATCATCATGTATGTGGAAGTAATTTTTAAAGGTACATAGTAGTAAATGAAGATAATTGCTTATAATTAATAAGGAATTTACCATAATATAGTCATGCTCCCACAACCAAACTGGAAAGAGAGATGTTTTTTCTTACATCAAATGGTTTCCAACAACTTCTGAATTTTATTTTTTGAAATCATTTTAATCCTTATTTCTTTTATTTATGTCCCTGTTGCTCCTTCCTGTTGTCAGTTTCACCTACTTTTCTGCAACACTGTTTTCAAACTTTCAATGCTGCGCTGCTAGAGACCAGAACCCCTCCTCTCTAGGTTGGCTTCTGAAGTGTGAATTGCTACCCTTTGCTGGAGTGTGCAGAACTTCCAGGGTAACTGCTCTGAATTCATGAAGGAAGATGGTCTGTTCTGTAGAAATAGAGTTTTCTGACTCAGTCAGTGTCTTAGCCCAGTCCTGAGCCAGCCATGCAGATGCTCAATAAATGCCTGGTGATGCCTTTATCTCTGCACAGAGGCCTGCTTGCATGCTTGCTTCCTTGCTTGCTCTGGCTGCAGCCCAGGTGTCACAGTTGAAGAAAGAGCATTCTCCAAAGGCCAAGGAGACTGGGCTGCTTTCCGTGTTTATATGTCTCCACTCTTAGATCTCAGAGTGAGTAGGGCAGATGGCACACAGGGAGAAGTCTGCAGACTAAATTCTTCCTTCCCACTTCTACTTTCTCTTTTTTCTTCCCCTCCTCTTCCTCATCTATCTATTCAGATTTTTAACAAAGCTATACCAGAGGTATACCAAGTGTTAATAGTTTAGTGTCACTTTCTATGACAGTATTTTTTAAAATTAAGACCAAAGATTAGGCTTCAGAAATGAGCATTGTCTAGAAAGAGAACAGTTACTGTTCTAAATTACAAGTTTTGTACTCAAAAGTTGAAAGGGCCCCAAGCAGACCACACAATGGCAGAAGATGTATGAATTCTCATTTATATAGATAATTCATTACCAATTTACCAATTAAGAATTCTAGATAAAGTGTGTCAGCCCAGAAAACATGAAAACTATGGTCAGAGGGCTGTGTGTAGATTCTTTGCCTGGCCCCAGGACAACACCTCCACAAACTGTTCTTACCACCTATAAACATAAAATAACAATGTGTGTCCTTATGTCATATATATGTGTTTATATTGTATATTTGTGTGTGTGTGTGTGAGAGAGAGAGGGGGGGGGGAGAGAGGGAGGGAGAGAAAGGGGGGGGGTTGAAGGCACCTACAGGCCTGCTTTGGAGGTGGCTTTGTGCTCAGCAAGACAGTGCTCATTTTGGAGTCACATGTTCCAACTCTTCACTCCTGGGAGTCCTGCTCCACTCCCAACCATTCCTCTTGTTCACATTAATAAAACTGATTATTTGAAACAAGCTCTTGGCATGGCCCAGCATATACGCAAGAACTGGTCACATGATACTGAGCCAAGAAAAGCATGTGTTTTAGGAGACAGGCCTTTGGTGCTAGTTGGATGTGTGTATGTTGGTTGATTCAGTCTATTTAGAATGGCATGGGTCATGTTCATTTTTATCTGGGCTAATATTGTCATTAAAGACACTGCTGACTGATAACCAGTCATGGGAATAAGCTCAGAACTGGTAACAAGAGCTTCTCTACCCAGGAACGGGCAGCCTTGTAAGTGAGGTGGCCCTGGATGGGCCTGAGAGGATAGAACAAGCAAACATTTGGAGTTTAGAGTTTTCTAGCCCCAGCTCCGGCCCAGACTAGATGGGGTCTGAGACTAACATCTCTTGAATTTCCTGAAGCTTGAATCCCTCTTTATAACAGCTGTGGTCCCTCTGTGACACCTTGGTGTTGACCTGAGACGCTATATATAGGGTGCTAGGCTCCTGAGTACTGTCTCAGCCCAGCTGGAGGTTGCTAAGGTTCTGGGAGAACAGTGTCCTAGACCTTGACCTCCTCATCCCTCATAAGACACAGTGTTACCCAGTCCATAAAAGGGAGACCTTTTCCATATAGACAAACCAGAATTCCCTAGTTGGTGCTCAGGACCTTGATTATCTCAGTTCTGGTGTCCTTCTAGACAATGTAGCTCAGAGTATCACAAAATCCAATCACTTTGCTGTTTGCTGCTGGGGTATGGTAAGTTTTGATACTTCTCAGCTCAGGCTGGCCTTGAACTTCTGACCCTCCATCCATATTTTCCCAAGTGCTGTAGTCACAGGTGTGCACCACTGCACCTGGCTGAACTGACCTTTGTCAGCTGTAGTACTTGCAGTGTCTTCAAGTACTTAAAGATTTCCTCAAGTATGTCAGGGGAAGCTCATCCTGGATTTGATAACAAGTCCAACACAGTGGTCTCAAACTCATGTAGACAGACAGACACAGAGGGAGGGAAGGAGGTAGGGAGGGAGGGAGGGAACACGTGCTAAGCCTCTTTTGCTCTGTACTACTTACCTGTGTTTCTTGGACCATGTTTATGCAAGGATTTTCTTTTCAAAACTGTCGGAATGCATTTCCTATTTCATCACCACAAGATCCTGGCTAGCACCCCAAACACTGTTTGCATAGCTCTGTTCTGCACAGGCAAGGCCAGGGAACAACCTCAGTAATGGCTCCTCGGGTGACATTAAGCCTGCTGATGATTGAAGCCTGCCTCTATCAGACCCTCTGCACTAAGGAAATGGGGGAAGGATGCTGGGAAGCAATTGTTAGGCTGGGTGTGAGTTCTGTTCCTGGCCCAACAGAAAATGCAAAGCAGAAAACTGGTAAGATAACCCAATATCCCTAACTAATACTATCTTTGCTTTGTGGGCATGGATATATTTGGTCTGCCTTTAAACCTTGAAACCTTCTACCCACCTCTTTTATGAAAAAGACTCTGAATTTAAATTAGCTGAGTGATTATAATGATCATGACAGAGCCAGACCTAGAACCACAGCTATCTAATGGCAATACCCTTGAGATGGAACAGCCCGGGGAAGGTGTTCTCCGCAGCACCTGAAGAGCAACAGTAGCCTTCTAATGGAGCATCGTTCTGAGGACATTGGATCAGTGGGTTCATTACAGGAATAGTAGAAGTATAGCTCTGTCCATATGCACTAAAGCAAGGAAAAGCACACAGAAAGAAGATCCTCAAGATCCTGACCATGCTGATACCCTGACCTCAGACTTCTAGCCTCCTGAATGGTAGGAAATAAACGTGTGTTGCTTATGTCCCTCCAGACTATATAGTATCTTGCTTTGGTCAGTTAAAACAAACTGATACTAAATCTGTGAGTTTCTTCCCTCCACCAAAAATTCCTTCACCTATAATTTCCAAGTGCCTGCATCTGATCCAATCTTCCACTTATAATCCACCCTGTCAATGTAGCTTCAAGAGAATGTGGGCACAGAATACTCTCTCCCACAGTATAGCATCCTCACCAGATTTCTTGTATGTATAAATACCTCATTTCCCACAAAACTAACGTCAAACCAATCCTGCTGAGCCTGTTGCATCTTTGCTGTGTGTGAGGTGGACTCCTAGTTCTCTTTTGTTCCTGTGGCATTAGTATATCACTTGGCATGGGACACATACCACAAATGAAGGCTCAAGTTAGCACTCTCTGGTTGGTGCCAGAAGCCTAGTGGGTGGCCAGGATCCAAAACAAATTAAAGAACTACCAAATTCACTTGTGTATCCTGGACACCACCTCACAACCTCTTACCTGGAGTCCTTTTTCTCTGACATCTAAATCCTCCTGGTCCCCCTGCACATTTCCAGAATTCTGTTTCCTTTTTCCAAAGCTACAACTTGCAGAATCATTGCTAGTAACAAGAGAGTAGTCAGTCATCATCGGACTCCTGTCCGCCACCTGTGACTCCCTCGTAAAGGACACTAAAGAAAACCCAATGGGCAGCAGGGCAGCAAGGACAGAATTATGCCCCTGACTTCTCCCTAAGAGAACAGAGGAGCAGTGCTGCCATGGCCCTCTGCAGAGCAAGATCAGAGGTGGCTGAAGCCTTTCTGATCCAGTCAGATAGCTTTCATACTACTTTTCTCGAGTTTAAAATATAGAAATATTTCAATGAGAAAGAATATGTTTAAAAATCCAGTATTCTTGGCCATTTTTTCTTTCTTTATTGGGGTGTATTGTAATATTTCTGTTGGTTTACTTTGTGAACCTGAGCTATTTGATTTGCATGTGAGAGACTTCAAAGAAAATATTTTTTAAAACACTGTCTACTTTCAAACCCAAAGCAATTGAACAGTTTGCCAAAGACTATTCAGCTAATCAGTGAATAAAGGCAGACCCACAGATCGCCTGTTCTTTCTTTGATTAGCAACTTTTTTTAGACAGCATCTCTCTATGTAATCTTGGCTGTTCTGTAATTCACTATGTATATCAGGCTGTCCTTGAACACACAGAAACCCATCTGCCTCTGCCTCCTGAATGCTGGGGCTAAAGGTATGCACCATCATATCTAGCAAACACCTATTTCATAATTGTACCTATGGCCAAGGTCACTTTGCATCTCTCTTAATCTGTTACATTTATGTGTTTATTCACGTATGTGTACTTTTGTATGCACATGTGAACACACCACAGTGCTTACATGTCAATAGTATTCTGTGATAGTCCCAAGACAACTTACAGAAGTTGATTCTTTCTTTCCACCATGTCTCCTCCCCATCTGGGTTCCAGAGATCAAACTCAAGTAGCCAGGTTTGATAACAAACACCTTTATCCACTAGTCACCTGACCAGACTCTTGGTGATATAGAAGCCCAACTCAGCATCTGAAAGTAGACAATATATTTGAAAGAGGTTTTCATTATTACTAAGGTTGTATCTGCTCCTGCCATGGTATCTCTAGCTGAAGATTTTAGCCACCTAGGAACCACACAGCCAGGGCACTCCCATCTCACTGCTGCAGTGCTCTGGAAGGAGATGCTGGGAACCCAGTTAACCAGTATATCCTGAAAGGTGGGATGGCATTCTGACCAGTACTCACCTTAGGACTTGGGTGGCAAGATAACAGTATAGTGGTTACTGATGTCGTTACAACTCCATCAAGAAGGTAGACAGAAACTCCGTACTGTAAGTGTGAGCTGATTAACTATGCACATCCAGGAAGACCCTTGTGTTTCCTGATAATTCTACTTCCTATTACTTTTGGAAATTTTGTAAAGCAATCCAGGATGGTATTTGATCACCTGCCTCCATCAGGGTCGGCTTACTGCACTGCTGGTGAGATTTATAAACTCACTCTATGAGCAGGCGATGGATAATCAGTGCTGTTCCTTGAGGGGATGGCAAGTTCCCAGGGAGCACTGCTTCAGGAGGCTGAATGCAGTGAGTATAACCGATGTTCTCACTCTGCTAATTTACCAGGACCAGGGAGCTGGCGTCCTTGAGTTGATATGGTGTCTGTGCCAGCCAAACTGGCCCCTTTTAACACCCTTTGAATTACTAAATTGTCGTCCAATAATGGCATTTTAACAATGAAGTTTCAAAGGAAAAAAAAAAAAACTAGTTCTTAATTTTCGCCCAAAGAGGGGCGGGGGAGGGAAAGAGTTTCAATAATGGCATTGTTATAAATTCTAAAGTAGTAACCATTTGGCTGTGTTACAAAATATGTAGATAATAATTAAAATAAAAATTTAACTGGAAGCTTTACCAATAAGGCGGATGGTGTAGCAAAGTTTTCTCGGTTGCTGTCAGAAATGGCGCTGCGCAGCCGTGTGCAGAATTGTCACAGTGCAAGTCTTTAAAATTCCTTTTGGATTTAAAGGTATTAACAGGTCCCTATCAACATTCTCCAAAAGTTTTTGATGTCATTTTGGCTATTGAACAAAAATATGCGAACTATTACTTTGTTGATTTTGTTCTTAGAGCACACTGCATTATCATCTGAGAATGTGTTCTTAAAATATTGTTAAAAGTACTTTGAAAACTTGTAAATCCCAGTAATTTATGTTTCTCCTGTCTCTGCTGTTTCACTCTGTCCTTCTGGTTTCAATTTGAATGCCATCCTGTCTGGGTGTGTACCTGTAACGTCGTGTTCTCCCTCCATCCCACCCCCCAGTACAATTTACAGTCCTGACCTTCAGCTTTCGCAGTGTCCCTAATGTTCTCTAGTTTCCTCCCATACTGCGAAGTGGGCTTTGGGTCACCCTGCTCTTTCATATTAGAATTGTCTAATCAAAGTTACTTGAAACAGATCTGATTTTGGCATTTCTTAGTTTATCATTTCAGCCTAGGGAGTGAATTAGGAGAGCTTCCCTGCCAGCCCACTAATTGCATTGCCCTATTAAAGTGTACACAGTTGTAAACCCAGACTGCTGCAAGACAACAGTCTCATTTATCTAAACAGTTCTCCTTTTAGACTCAATGGCACTGATGGAAACCAAGATAAGGAGTAGGGATTGGAGGAAGGATCTTTTAGAGCCTGTACTAGCTGAACCCATTCCATTCCCCCACAGTCAGCCCCCTTTCTTTCTAGGACTTGTCTACATAAGGAACCTATCTAGCTGCATGCAGTGTATGCAGTGAGCCAGGTCAGGCAGACTGCAGTGGGCAGGGCCACTGCAGACACTGTCTTACTTTGTTAGGGACTGGAGACTGCTTGGAGGACATGTCCTAAATCTGTTCTCTAGGTGACAGCTCTCCGTGGAAGGTGTGCCCTTCAACGTGGATTATAATTGTTAAATGACCACAAAACCTTTGGAATATTTTCTTTTTTAAAGTTGAGAAATAGGGTTTCTAAAAAGTTTAGCTCTTTTCAGATATTGCTTACATTGAGCTCTGGTAAGGAATCAAGTGCCTTTTTCTATCTTTACCTCCTTCAGCATGGTCCCTGGTTCAGACTAACAACAGCTGACTAAGAGGCAGGCCAGGGTTTCAGGAGTCAGTTGACTATCTCCTTGTCTGTTGTAGGTAATTGTACAGTCGGGCCGCCACCCAACGGTTCTGCAGAAGCTCTGCCAGCTGCCCTTCCAGTATTTCAGTGACCCGAGGCTCATCAAAGTGCTGTTCCCTTCGCTTATCGCTGCGTGTCACAACAACCATCAGAACAAGCTCATTCTGGAGCAAGAGATGAGCTGTGTTTTACTCGCCACATTCATTCAGGTACCTTCAACCTAATGCCTTGTTTCTCCGGTTTTATGGGAGATCTGTGAGACTGAGAGGCAGTAAATTCGAGGCAGCTTTCTTCTCGCCCTCCACCTGTGTCTGTGCTGCAAAATGTAATTTCTAAAGCCTGAAGTCACATTACTAGTGGGTGGAGTGCCGACTCTTCTGCCCGGAGGATTTCAAGCTAAGAGCTTGTTTGCTGTTGGTAAAATGAAAACTTGGACCTAGTTAAAACTGCTTAACAGGACACCAGGCTTTTTAAGGCTTCGACTGGCATGTGTCTGCTTTTTACTCTTGCTACAAAGGATAACCACTGAAGAAAGATAAAAATTTGAATTTATTTGAACATTTTAAAAATAAATATGATGTGCTTGGTTCTGCAGCACATATACTAAAATTGGAACAATACAGAGAAGATTAGCATGGCCCTCGTGCAAGGGTGGCATGCAAATTCGTGAAGTGTTCCATATTTTTGTAATAAAACTTGAACATGAATAGATTGAAAATAATAAATATGACTTGCATATGTGTACAAAGGGGGGATAAAACCTATTTGTTTTTTTTTTTTAATCTAAAAGTTTGAAGTACAACCTTGTATTTGATACAACAAAATTCTGTAGGATTGAAGACAGAATCGGTGTGTGAGGCCGGGTGCCCAGTAGCTCACTGAGCTGGCAGAGCAAAACCAAGGTGACAGTTCCAAACTCAGGATTTTCAGTCTTTGTGGATTATTTTATGAAATGTCTCTTTTTTCCCCAAATGTTCCACTCTTAAAATTACTTCCTGCTGCACATACTTCCTGTTCTTCCTAACAGTGAAACAGGAAGCAGAGTTTTGTGTGTTGTCCCTGTGCTGGCTAGTGCTCAGATATCTCTGTCAGAGTGTGAGCATGTGCAGCTGCCTGAGAGCCACAGAGAGTGGAGGACTTCCGGGCCTTCTTTATCGAAGTCCATACTCCATCTCTCTCTGAAGGATCAGTTAATAATCACAGCTCTCGAGGTTTAGAATTGTTTTCTTTTCAGTTTAGTTGTATTTGAATCTGGGTCCTATTTTCTGAAAATGCATTCAAGTTATGTATTCGGATATGCGAGCATGAGTTCAAACTGGCTCATGATTAGATTAAAATCTTAATAAACTCTTAATACTGTAAAGCCATTCACTTCAGCTCTGGGCTCTTCATCTGGTCTTAGAGAGACTCTGTCATTAAGTAACTGGGCATTTTCAGACTGTGATCTTCTCTGTTGAAACCATTCACTGTGTTGGGCTCTGCTCAAGACCCTGGAGTTGTATCAATGAATAAGACAGATAAAACCCATCTTCAAGACAGGTCATGAAACAAAGAGGCCAAGTAGCATTACAGGAGGTGAACGCTGTGGAGCAAGGCCAGGGCCTGGTAGGAAGGAAGCTGTATAGAGCTTAAACCAGAGGTCAGCTGAGACAAGTCTCCATGCATGCCACAGTAGTTTCTTTAAAAATACCTTAAAAATATAAGCACGCAGGAGGATGATAATATGAAGCCATCCTAAACTATATAGTGAGACTGTATCAAAAAACACAAATATGAATGAGATCCAAATTTATTTATGAGTGTGTGTGTGTGTGTGTGTGTGTGTGTGTGTGTGTGTGTGCATGTGTACGTATGTATGTATACACACATACCATTTGGTGGGTAATATCACAACTATTCCAAATAAACCACATTTAATATAATTTTTCTAAGTAGTACAAAAATAACCTTATTTTTAATTTGGAGTAGTATTATTAGACTAGTGAAGTTGGATCTTTTTTTCTGTAAATAATTGTACTTAAGAAAATTAGTTTAAATTTTAACTTATAAATGTGTCATGGTTCCATATATAGATTATTAACAATCACTAGATAGTAATGTTAAAATGAGATTATGGCCTGTCACTGATTTCTGAAGATATATACCTTATATACTACTTTTTTTTTCCAATTTCCATCTAAAAGTAAAGTGAGGAGACTGTAAGATAGAGGCACAACACTTTTTTGTTGTTGTTTAGCTTTTTGAGACAGCGTTTCTCTGTGTAACAGTCCTGGCTGTTCTGAATTATAAGAACTCCCTCCAGGAATATTGGCACACACCTATAGTCAAGCACTCAAGAGTCCGAATAAAGAAAGAGGGTCACTCCTTGAGTCCAGCCTGGGTTAGAGTAAGAAAAGCATAATCTTTTATACCACACCCCCCCAAAACCTTAAAATGATGTCTTCTTGGCTTAAAATAGTACATTTGACTTAGGTTTCCAGTTTGGGGTGTACAGCTGTGGTGTAGACAGTACTCTGGCCCTCGGTGGTGCTCACACAGGAGACTTGGTTTCAGCTTTCAAGAGTCTGGCCACACAGTCCCATTCTCTGCTGCTGCTCTGTGCCCAGATAATTCGTGGGGCTGTGACACATGATTAGAGGGACCTTGTACAGTTCTGGTCAGAACGTTTGTCTCAACTCCATTTCTCTCTTTTTACACACAGGACTTCGCACAGACTCCGGGTCATGTGGATAACCAGTCTTCAAATCCCAAAGGTGGGTCCCATTGAAAGTAAACCCCATGTGTATGTAGCTAAGTGAATGGGCTTGCATTCCTTTTTCCAGAACAATTAGAGAATTCCTGTGTCACCTCAAGTATGTGAGGTTCAGACACCAGATATTTGAGGAGAAAAGAAAGCAACTATATCATACGAATCTACAGAGAAGACTCATAGAAATATAAAAAAAAAAAAAAAAACAGAAACCATCTTTGGGACTTTACCTAGTACAAGATCTATTAAATGCTGACTAATTACTAACAACAGAGAAGCCAGTCACATAACATTACCATTGGCCCATACAAATCACCGTAAGTGCTTCAGTCCCTAACATGGGTTCTCTGTCCATGTTGAAAAAAAAGTACCATGACAATAGCTACACCCCTAAATTCAAGTACTTGACTTATTTTAATTGAAAATAAACTTTACATTGAGAAGCATTAACCTCCCATTAGCAGAGTTCTAGAAGTAGAGTCTCAGGCATTTGTTTGTTCTTTTTGTTCCTGCTGAGGTGCTCTCCTGGTCAGAGGTAGAGATGTAGAACTTTAAGCTTTATTTTTATGATCTTAAATATCTTAAATAGCCTGCTACCCGGGCTATAATTGAGAAGTGCAGTTTGGTCTCTGCTGTTGTGGCAGAATCTCAGATTAATGAATCCCACTCTAGATTTTCCAGAGACCTCGTTAGTTGGATAGTGATGAGTGTTCTTCAGAACTGGACATAGTGCACACATCTGTAATCCCAGCACAGGGAGGTAGACACAGAACCCTTTCAAAGTCACCCTTAGCCACATAGTATGTTTGAGGCCAACCTGGGCTACATAAGAACCTATTTCATGAAATGAAATATTAACAGTTGGTGTTCGTAGGCCCACTCCTACCTTATAGGTTCTTTACAGCACCCAGCAAGAAGCCTTTACTTGGAGACAATTTGGCTGTCATTTAAAAAAAAATCTACAGTAGGCAGGTATTGCAAAGTACACAAAAAAAAAAAAATACAACAAAACTGTTACAGTGTCATGAAAAAAAAATGGGAGGCTTTATTGACTCAGATACTTTTCTAAGTAAACAGAAAGCCACGCAACTTCTCAGACATTCAAGTCAGCACCAATAGTTCCTCTAGACTCCACGTGCAAGTTCAGGTCTACCCTCACTTGGTCACAGCCTCTGTCTCTTTTTCTTTTCTTTTTTTTTTTTAAGCTATTAGTAAATGTGAGGGAAATCATTACAGTTTGTTACTATTTTTTACAGAACAAGTGTTTAATTTTTAAGCATATGAAAATACTTTTGCAAATATTCTAATGTATTTATTTTTAATTAAGCAACAATATTTTTTGCCAGTATAACTATGTAGATGTTTTTCTTTTTCTTCTGCCCTAAAAAAGATGAGTCACATTTAAGTGTCTGGAAAGCCAAGTCCCAAAAGCTGAAGCTGCCTTCCTTGCTTGTTTGAGCAAAGCCAGAGGAAGTCCCAACCTTCTTTCTCAGGGATGGGGGTGACAGTAGGGTGGGTGCCTTCCTTGCATTTCTACAGACTTCACACACACAAAACAGCAGTTGACAGGTGTTCTCTGCTCTGCTCTCAGCACTTAGTGACAATTCATAGCTAACTTAAGGAGAGGTGGCCCGAGAGCTGCAGAGATGGCTCAGCAGTTAGGCTCAGGCTACTCCTGCTGAAGACCCAGACCTGGGCTCAGTTCATGGCACCCATGGCAGGCAGCTCACAGCTCCTTGTACTGGAGATCTAAGAGATCCAATGCCTCTGACTCTGTGTGTGCACGTGTGTGCATATGCATGTCCCAGTATGATATAGGCACAGGCTACACAATGAAACCTGACTCAGAAAAATTAATAATCCAACTTACAGCTTTTACATGGGTTCCCTTCTTACTTAGATTAAGTCCTTAATAAAATGTGTTCGTTATCTTTAGGTTGTTGTCCAGGTCATAATAAAGTCACCATTCACATACAGATGTGCCCACGAAAGACTATACATAGCTGTCACTGTGTTATGTTCACTGTACCTATTCTCTTATTTTGAAGTCCCAAAATAAATACTTCATAACATTTTTTATGTAGGCTAATGTCTGAATATGTTAGAAGCACAGACTGAATTGTGGCTAAAATACATGTTTATAACACTTATACCACAGTGCTTTACTTGGAATGTATGGCTCCATTTGCACTCTGACATCAAAATAAGTTTAATTTCTCAGCCTTCAAAAGTTACTTTTTAGTCTCTTTTCTGTCTCCCTCAGGAAAATTCGGGAACCCCGGGGACTATCTGGAGCTGGCTAACAGATTTCCTCAGCAGGCCTGGGAAGAAGCCCGGCAATTTTTCTTGAAAAAAGAAAAAAAATAAATGTTTTTTAGTTAATTCTGTATTGAGTTCGGTCGTTGGTGTTTTCCATTGTTTCCCACAGGCCTCTGGTCTGTCTGTACTCTCCTCTTCCCATTGTTTATAAAGTGTACATACTGCATTGTCCTTCCTAACTTTGCAAATTGAGTTTGTTTACTTCCAGGCTGTGCAACTTGCAGTTGTGATGTGGGTAAAATGAGACAGTATCCTCCTTGTAATGGAGTAGCACAATTTCAGTGTTGACTTTTCACATTAAAGCAGTACAAATTTGAGAAAGTGTTCAGAGTTTATAAACCCTATTCTAAGTTTTTCTTCTAAAACTTGAAGTTGAGACCCGTGTAACTAACACTTTCAGTGAGCCTGGGGACTGTTTGAAATTATAGCGCCTAACCACTGGTTGGGACTTCATTGGGGGATAGCACTGTGAACTATTAGTGTTGCTGAGCTAAATTTAGCTTCTAAAATAATTTTTTAAATGAGGACATCAAGTATTTTCTTAAATAATTTACTTGAAACAACACGGTGGAAAAGAAGCAATGAGGGTGGCCGTATCCTGATACAATCACAGGCACACAGCTCCTGTGGGACTGGCCACAGGGCACCCTCTTAACCCTGCGTGGCATTGGTAACAATTACCAAAGAAAGATCTAGCTGTGGAAAACCTAAAGACTGTCACAGGAAGCTGAACACAATAAATCTTACCTTTCTTACGGAAAAGCAAACTTACCTAACATTCCTGGCACTTCTTTTTTGAACCTAATGGTGCTACAGAGTTTTGTATGTTCAGTGGTTTTTATTGTTTTACAAATCGAAAGAAAATAAAGAAGTGTGATGTAAGCCATGCCAAGCACTATGAGTGCTCCTCCTTGAACCCTGTACTCCCCATCTCTGGGGAGGGAAGGAGAGAGGAACAACTAAAGTTGCCAGAATGGGGGGAGCAGGCAGAGGGCGGTCCTCACGGGGTGGGGAGTGGGGGCATCAAGTATTTATAATGTTTCCTGCGAGGCTATTCGCGATGGAATATATCTCTTATCTGCTCGGAAATTTGCCAAAAGACCATAAATAATAGAGACAACCGTGATTAACCTCCCAGAATTCGCAATTAAACATGTCCGACTGCCCTTCTGTGGGATGTGTCCCCTTCTCCCGCGGCTTCCACCTACCACCAGCCCAGAATTCAAACCCGAGGAGGAAAAGCTGCTTGTACCTGTGAAGCAGCAACACTTGCATCTGGGGTAACAAAATTACCCCTAAACTCTTCGGAGTCAGTTACTCCAAAAGTCTAAGAGCACCTTCAGAACTGCAGCTTCCTCAGGCGCAGCTCTCCCACCCCCACCCCCTCACCCCGCCAGACTCTGGCAGTAGCCGATCGCATTGTGACCTTGAATCTGGAACTCAGCATCCAGGAGGCCTAGGTCAAGACCAGGCTCTAACCTTAACCTCTGTTCTTCATACCCTAGCAGCTGTGAAAAACACCTGCATCTTTCTTTTGGCTCCTGCCCGCCCCCCCCCCCCCTTTAGTGGTTATCAGAGAGGACACTGTCCTCTAGGTCCCCAATCGTCCCTCTCTCAGGCCCCACACTTCAGGTACATATCCAACTTCCCAACAGACAAACTTTTACCCACCCCTGAGTCCAATTGATAACCTACTCTTCCTCTAGGTGCAGACCTTCTGGACCAAAGGCTGGATCCACCAAGCACTGCTGCCTGGCCGGGGACTGCTGCCAAAGGCGCAAAGACCCCTCCCTGCCCCCACATCTGGATCTGAGAGGAGCACTTCCTGGTGCCCTTTCTTGCTCCCATCACTACTCTCAACCTAGCTCTATTTAGCTGTGTTCTCCACTCACAGTCTTCATCAACAAGGTGCTAGCCTATCATTGGTCACACAATCCTCATTACAGCACTGAATCTCAGCATTTTAAAGAAAGTTTACTCTTACATCAATCAGACCCACAGTTAAAAGCCTCTAATCTGCCCGTGCATCAGCTTAATAAACTCCGAATTTCCTGCTTTTATCGCAGCTCCATTGGGAACTTGTTTCTCTGCAAAAACCTACTCCTTCACTGTTTTCTCCCCCCAGCAGGCTTCTATTTAGCTAATTCTCTCCCCTTGGTGTACGTAGCTAACTGCCAGGCAGTGTAAGCCCACCCCTAGGCAAAAGTGGCAGAGTCTGGCATTTGGGGAGGGCGGTCTTAGAACAATGGCTCATTTAAACCCGGTCTTCCCGGCTCTGACAAGACTGAGCTTTAACCTACTCCATATTCAAAACTGAAAGGCTGATTTCTGTCCCACACTCATCTAATATTAAGATTCAATGTGAGTACTGCCACAAGGACTCTGAATTTTACAGAATTATGCAGCCTTACAATGTGTACCAAATTTGTGAGGCCAAAAATGTATCTGTTTCTGGGATCCTTTTCCTGCCTCAATTCAACAGAGCTAAGCAAATAATTGGTTAAGTCTTCTGAGGAAACTGTATCTGAAGTGAATCACGCTAAGTTCATTTTTCTGCCCATAGCCCCTTTCCTTGAACTAGGATTTTCCTACAGATCTGGATGTCTTCTGTTCAACATTAGTACAAAAGTTGTAATTGTCACAGGTAATTTAATTTACTAGGAAATCCCTACTTCATTACAAAAGATGTTTAAAGATGACCTGGGAACCAGTAAAATTGATATTTATTAAGGTAACTAACTGTAGATCTGATACCTTGCCAAGGACATTACAAGCCTTCCCTCTTGGGAACTTGAGAGCACCACACACTCCTCTGGGTGAGTAGTGGGAGAAAAAGCTTGTGATCACTCACACATCTCTCTCTGCACCACAACTGCTTTACCTGGGCAATTCCCCCAAAACAATAAAAGGCACACAAGAGTGTCCAGTGGAAATGGGTTGTTGGTTGGCTTAAGCTATAAATGATGAGGGAAGAGATCATAGTAAATAGGCGGGTAGGTATTTGTAAAATACTGCAACCTGTCCAAAGCAAAAATCTAGTGCTAATAATGAAATCCCTTAAGGACCCGTTCCTTTTTAGTAAAAAAGTAAAAAATATTCTGATAGGCAAGTTTCCAAAAGTAAGATTTATTATAGTGTCATTTCCTATCCAATAGCCAACCAGAAGCAAAAACGGAGAATCTGTATTTCTGCTTGGAAGGGAATGGTCTAAGTTAAAGGAATAACGCCCCAAAGAACTAGCCTTAAGAGGTAAACCTGGCCCTAATTAAATCTGTGTGTGCATATAATATAGATATACAGGATATATATGTGTGTGTAGGAACATTTGCAGACCATTTCCTAAATCCCCCCAAAAAAGAGCATGCTCACGTTTTTAAAGTGCTAGCATCACCTTGACTTTTGGGAAGTAAACTAAATCCGATTCAATTTTCCCACTTGTAATTTTCTTTGTCAGCAACCATTCCATCTTTAACTGGGGCTGTGGGGTAGATGGGTGTGAAACTGCTGGACAGCCCAACTGCTTCTAACAGAGGGTTTCTACTCCTCTATCCCAGACTTTCGGTACATTTGTTATTAGCTAGAAATGGTAACTGTCCCCTACCCAGTAGGGCACTACACTCCTTCAAAAAAACAAAACCTGGACATAGAGGGACGACCTGGTAGACATTTAACTGTAGAGACAAGAAAATAGAAATGTCAGATCTTTGCAGGATGGTGGTTTGGCTGGAAGCTGGCAGCTTTCCGAACCAGCCAGGGAGGGCAGAATGCTGGCTTTGAGAAAGAACTGTCCCAGACTGCCAAAGGGTTAAATATTTGTAGAGGGTAAAACCTGAGCCTGCCGGGATTTTTTTTTTTTTTTTTTTTTTTTTTTCTGCTTGCCCGGGGGGCCTGCTGCAGATTCAGTATCTCTTGGTTATTTCCTGCGATCACTAAAGCCAGTTTTCAAGAAAACAAGTCGCAGGGGTTTGAAATGTCACACCAAGTGACCTGGGCACGACATATCCAGGGGCCATCCCCCGCCCCCTCCATTTCGGGCCTGGAAAGAAAATAAACCAAGGACACGCCAGACTGGTTCTGGGTGGACTTATTTTCTCCTGCAGCCGCGATCCTAGCGGGGGCTTGTTGTGGCTCCTTCAGTGTATCGCTTGCAGGTGATGCCAAACGTAGATAAGGAGCCGCCCCGGCCTTCTCCTCTGTCTAGACGGGGGGAATTAATAAATGCAGCGAGATTGATCACGTCGCGCATCCACTCTAGGGACAACGCGGAGGACGCGCCGCAGAGACGGGGGGCGCAGGGTGGGCTTCGCTCCCTAACCGGTCAACCTACAATCGGGCACCAGTCACCCAGCGTCCTCCCGCAAGGAGCGCTTCCGGAAACGCCTCGCAGTTCACACCGCACCGGAACCGCCCTGCCCCGCCCCGTCGGCGCCCAATAAGTGTCGGGCCCGCCCCGTAGACGCCCAATCCCCGTCGGGCACGCCCTCGGCGCCCAATCAGGGTCTGGCCCGCCGGTCGGGCGCCGAAGAGCCGCAGCACGAGGGCGGGTGGGGCCGGTGAAGCTGAAACGAGGCCCACTCGCGAAGTGGCGTTCGCCTGGCTCCCGACGCGCCAACAGCACACAGGCGCGGCATGGCATCGGGTTGTTTTTTATTAAGATCAAAATATTCGTCCCACTATTCGCCTCACAATAAATAACAATAACTTACGTTTGTTCGGCAAAGGCTCTCACTGTCCTCCGTCGACTGATAATTTAAAACACTTTTTTTTTTTAAATACAGTCTGGTTTCTACTCAGTCCGGCAGTCATGCGCTTTGGGAGTTGTGTCTGTTTCTTGGAATTGTCCCGTCCTCGCAGACAAGTCCAGAGCAAAGCCTCGGGTCAGCGCAGGCGAATTCGGAGCAGGCGTCCTTGCCAGTAGGGCCCTGTAGGTCCCCACCGGATGGGTTCCCGGGCGAGTGGGGCGCAGAGAGACGGAGTGGCAGTTCCCCACGCAGCGAGGGAGAGGTGAGGGCGGAGCTAACCCAGAATGTCCCAAATTCTAGTCATGAGAAAAAAACAGAAAAGTCCTTGGAGCAGGAGTCTCCAGGCTCAGCGGGGCAGGCTAGTGTCCCCGCGCTGCTGGCCGTCCCGTCGCTGTCGCGTGCCTCTGCCCGCTCGCTTTAAGTAACAATAATTACAAGGGCCGGAGATTTTTCAGAGCTGGAATGGCCTGAGCGTGGGTGAGTCTCATGCAGGGAGCATGCGAGGTCCGCGGGCTGGCAGGGAGGGGGTTCCTCTCTCACGTCTCCACCGGACTAGGTACCATACTGTTGGGGGTGTCCGGGAGCTGCGAGGACAGAGAGGTCACGTCGCTACCTGAGGAGTTGCCTAGGGAGCCTGACTCGGAGAAGGAGACCTGGGAGGGCAGAGACACCGGGGAAAAAACAAGTGAGCACATGCTCAAAGCTGCTGCTCCAGGGTCGCCTGCTCAGACCGGGAGTGTTCCCTGCAGACGTGCCGTCAGCTGAGCAAACCCTGAAGAGAGGGGTGCCACGTCCCCACCCGCATAGGGGGATTGGGACCCAGTAGGGGACACATTAAAACCCGGTTAATATCAGCAGCGAGGTTGTGGGCTCAGCAGGCTTTCTCATTCCCACATCTGTCCCCATGGCCCTGGTCCTGTGCGAGCAAGTCCCCTCCACCCCACTCCCACTGTGGAGCCTGCCAGGGCCTCACCAGCTGTTGGAAGGCGGGTTGGTCCAGGTCGCTCTGGAGTGCGAACTCGCTGAGAGCTTTCCAGGGCGGCTGGTACGTCTGCACCTCCACCGCGCTGCCCTGCACCGCGTTCTCGTGGCGGATGGGGCTGCCCGCCACCAGAGGCGTCCCAGTCAGTCCCTGAAGGCTCTGAGGGGCAAGCAGACAGACAGCACAGGGCCTTAGGTCAGCTTCTGCACCACTTTTGATCATAGAGCCCTGGGCTCTGACGACTGATTGGGGAATTAAGTTGTTTTGGGGAGGAGACGCACTCCACTGCACACAGCGAGTCCCCATTCCTCAGTGGAGACACCCCAGGGTCCACAAACCTGCTACTCCTTTCACTCCTAGGAGTCAAATACCAGGCCAGGGAAACGGAAGTCCTTTATGCCCTTCCCTAGCCAGGTATGCAAAACAAAACAAAACAAACAAACAAACAAAAACTCAGATCGAGCCCTACCCACCCCACCAAGGTACAACCGCAGTCCCAACCGCACCCCAGGGTCCTCTCTAAGCCGAGGGCCCCTCAACTCCGGGCTGTCACCAGCACAAGATACCACCACCAACCACCACAACTAGAAACGCCAAGGCCAGCCTTCCTCCTAAGGTGCGGGTGCCAACTCCGCCTAGGTCTCCCCAGAACGGGGCTTTGGAAAGCCGCGGGCGGCTACCACCCGCCTTCCCGCCGCCACCAGCCCCTCACCGCCTTGTCGCTGTGTTGCTGCTGCTGTAGCTGCTTCATGAGAATGGACTTCTTCTTGTCCTTGCAACGCTTGTTCTGAAACCACACGCGGATGACCCGCGGGCTCAAGCCGGTCATCTCTACCAGCTGCTCCTTCATGAGCGCGTCGGGCCGCGGGTTGGCGGCGTAGCACGTCCGCAGGGTGTGCAGTTGCTTCTCGTTGAGCACAGTCCGCACCCGGGTTGTCTTCTCCGCCTGCTTGTGCACGTGCGTGCGCAGTGAGGACTGTCGTCCAGACCCGGCGTCTGCAGGGGCCAAGAGACAGGAGGTCGGACGGGCCGACAGCCATTCTCCCCAACATTTCGTTTCCCTGATATTCCGTTCGTTCATCTCTCTCTCCACAGGCTGCCTTACCCGAAGGGAGAATGCTTTTCGTTCTGTCCCTCCCTCCCTAGCCTTAGCCCGATTGCCTTGCCGCGGTCTCCCCAGTCCTACAGGACTCTGGAGCTCTGCTCTAGGCCGCTGCGGTACTAAATACACCCTAGGAAAAACCCAACTGCGTCCAGCCTGACAAACCCTTTGGAAGAAGGTGGAGTTTTAGAGGAAGAGGTGGAAATTGAAGTGCGACTCCCAAGGGGAAAGGAAAGGGACAGGGACCCAGGTCATAGCACAACTCCTAGACTGGGAGTGTCTCTTTCTACTCCTAAATCTGCTAGGCTGATCTCGCCCTTAGGAGCACTCTCAGACTGGGAAGATTCCGACTTGGGGCAGCAGAGGCCTCCTGGGCACAGAATGGCTCCTTCCTGGCTGCTTGCCTTGAGGCTTCAGTCTGAGATTCCCTCCATAGCTCTGGGTTTCCTCAGCCCACTGACTGCTGATTTTCACACCCACCTCGAATAGCCTCAAGCCTACATTTCAAAACAAAGGGGAGACCCTGGGCGAACTCAGATGGGGTTCATTCAACACCAACTCCATTATGTTTTACTTCCAACCTGGTCTACACACCCACTGGATATTAGCTGCATTGTTTACATTAAAGTCCCCTCCAGGCATTTCTAGGTCGGGATAAACATTTACAGATAGCCCACCCAAACCAATTTCCTCCATTACCGCACAGAAATGGAGTTATGGAGAGGAAGGAGTCCCTGGTGTTACACAGCACAAGGAGGCCCCCCCCCCCCCCCCCCCCGGCTAGTTTGGTCTGGCTGGGTAGCAGAACCCCTGGCTTCTTGGAACTGGGGTCTCTGTGGCACCCTCTCCACCTGCTTCCTGTCAACACTTATTTTTCTTAGTCTGAACAACTCCTGGCCAGGGCACCCATGATCCTAGGAGGGTTTTATTCAACAAACTCCCTGAACCTTTAGGCGAGCTGAATATCAAAACAAGAACACAGGCCTCTCTCTTTTTCGCCGCTGGCCTTCCGTAGGCTCCGGGTGGAACACATTTTCTCCCTGACAGTAACCTGTTCATCAAAGAAATTCTGAACACAACCCAGACAGGTCCTCCACTCCCAGATCCTAGCCTGCGTCCTACACGGTCCGGGCCACGGAGAACACAACTCCCGGGGCTCGCACGCTCACAAACATACAATTTTTGCCCGGCACACGCAGACACGTAACAGGGTTCCCAGCGCACGCGGCCTTTCACACCGGCTTCCCGTCGGAAGCTCGGCGGTCGGCTACACACAGTCGCACATCCCCACTGACCCGGCGCAGCGGTGCGGGCCGGGAGAGCGGCTTACCTGGCAGATGCAGGCCGCGGGCGCCGGGGAGCGGGCCGGGGCTGCGCGGGCTGCCGGCCGCAGCGCGCTCCAGCAGGAGGCCGTGGTCGGCTCGGCAGAGCAGCTCGTGCTCCCGCAGCGAGAACTCGTCTCCAGGGAGCAGCTGGCGGCTGCACACGGAGCAGCGGAAGCACTCGATGTGGTACACGCTGTCCCGCGCCCGCATCACCAGGTCGCTGCTGCTGAAGCCCACCTGGCACTGGGCACACTTGATGCCGAACAGCCTGCGGGCCCGGGCGCGGCGGGCGTCAGCGCAAGGACCCGAGCCCAGGACGCGCGGCCCTGTCTCCCCCCAACCTCACCCCCAGCCCAAGGGGGGCGAACCCCGGGTCCCGCTGGCTCACCTGACGTAGTCCCGCTTGCAGTACGTTTTCCCGTCTCTCACGAAGCACGTGCACGTCTCGTCCAGGTACTGGCTGCACTCAGCGCACTTGAGGCAGGCGGCGTGCCACTCGAGGTCGGGCGACACCCGAAGGATAAACTGGTCGTGGATCTGACTCCCGCAGCCCACGCACATGGCCGTCCCGGGCTTCTCTGGCAGGGAAGGGCGCAGGGCCCGCGTCAGGCCCGGTTGCTGGACCCCAGCCGGCCTCGGCCCGCTGCAGCCCCAACCCAACCCGCCCTCCCTCGCTCTCCCGCTCTTAGAAGTGGGACCACAAGGGAACCGTAAGCTTTCGAATGATCCAGAATAGGAAACGAAAACAACACAATCTCCTGACATTTCCGTTATCACCGTCTTTGAACGCGGGCGTAGTATCAGTTCATCTAGAGACGAAATTAACGGGAGGCGGGCGACGGCAGCACGGTGACACCGGGGAGCCCCGGACGCCTCCGTGTCCACACAGTCGGCCAAGCCCGGATTTCCGCCCGCTCCCGCTCCCAGCGACTCCCCTCCTATTTCAACACCAACACCGCAGCATTCAGTCCTGTCCCCTCTCAGCTTCTTCGACAGCTCTTAGTTTAAACATCTCAGATCAAGGGACTGAAACCCCTCTAGCTTCGAAAGACAGAAAAGAAGCCCATCTCCCTAAGTCAAACCTAATCATCCTAGCAGAAAAGAGAAAAAATTCACAGCCTGAGGTCATCCAGCCAACTTGGGAAATAATGTCTAATTACAAAATAAAATAGTAGGATTCCAACGAATAAACACTGTTACAGCGAACAGCGCTGCTCATTGTTTTTTTTTATCCCCCCCCCAAAGTATTTTGTCAAATAGAAGACACTTGTAGAATCCGCTAAACATTCTTCTGCATTGGAAATGTTGCATACCAAGCACACATACACACCCCCAACACATAGAAAGACTTACTCTTGGAATGATCCCCCATTGCACCCAGAAAAGGATAATGAAAAATAATATCCACCATGCAGAGGGAGATGTGAGCAAAGCGTGCGGCCGGGGGGCAGAAGGACCAGGGTCGCGCGCCCAGCCACAGCTCTTGGCTAACTAACTCCTGCCCCGCGGAGTTGAAGGAGCGATTCCGCACCGGCCCGCACGCAGCATGACGTCAGTACGCACTCGCCCGGGGCCCGAGCTGGAGGCGGGACCTGTAGCGTCACCCAGCTCTCCCACCGCCGTGGGGCTTGCTAAGGAGATGACGGGGACCCGGAGGGTGGGCTGGGGTAGAGACAGGGGCGCTGGGAGATTGGCTGGGAGGAAGTGGGGAAGCTCTGATTGGCTCGGAGTGAACAATGGAGCGCAGCCCCCTCCCCCGAAACCTTCCTGGATCCTCTCTGCAGCCCCGGGTCCCGCAATCCCTAGGAAGCCGCATCTCCACCCAGTGGGCTCTGCTGCAGCGCCACGCTTCCTTCGGACTTGTAGGGCGGTTGCCCCAGTCGCTTCCTAGCAGGGCAATAGACTTCTGGGGCTAGATGGGAGTCCTCTTTCCCTTAAAAGTGTTTTTCTTTTATAATTTTTAAATTAAAAATTCCTCCTGGGAACGGCAGACCTGAGGGAGAAAAGAGGATCCGCTGTGCCGCGACCATCACTGGTCCAGCCGGCCACCTTTCTCCGTGTGTGGGCCTGAGCCTTTGTTCAGCGGGGTCCAAGTTAGGGAGAACGGGTAGGAAATAACCACCAGGGTTTGGATAAACTCTATGCGGACTTTCCCACCCGCGCCGTTTATAGAAAACTCGATGTTGCAGGTGGGTAAGCTAAAAGGAATCCAGAGATTCGCCGGCCACAGTCCTCCCAACCACCCGGCCTAGGCACTTCCCCTCCCTTCTCTTCTTTCTGCTCTTCTGGTTAAGTTGATGCTGACTCCCACCCTCTCCTTTCTCCTCTTAACGGCATAGATCCTAAGAACGCTGCTGAGATGTGTTACTCTTCCAGAGTAAAGGGTTTTTCTTTCTTTCTTTCTTTTTTTTTTTTTTTTTGTTTGTTTTTTGTTTTTTCGAAATCTCTTGATTTTGGATTACACAAACAAATTAACACAAATAATCAGAAACAAATGTGGGGCGCGGGGTAATTTACCGTCTTCCCGGTGGCTTTTTAATCCCTGAAAAAATCTGCAAAGTCTAAGACTCGGGAGTTTTGTTTTTTTTTTTTTTTCTTAAACAAAATTCGCTGTGAGTTTTGTACCAAAGGGTTGAAAGACAAGTCGGTGAGATACAAACAGCGTTTATCCAACGAGGGTCTGTTAGTCCCTCACTCCCATTTTGAAAGGACACCGAGAAGTTGGTGTCGCTCTAGGTGGGGCGCGGGTGAGCTTCTGGGATAAAGTGTGTATCGAACCCGAAGTCCGGACTTGGATCCCGCAGGCCTCTGCCCGAGAGCTCATTCCTGCGCGGCGGTCCTGCGGCTAAGGGCCGAGGGCTGCTGGGCTGGGAAATAGCTGCAGTTCGAGCGTTGGCACAGGCTCTGCACAAAGTCGGGGTTAGAAAGGCCCTGGGTGCTGAAAAATCGCTGCTCGGAGATGCTTCAGCGCTGGAAACAGTCTGGCACCTCACTCCACCCGGGTTCCTGTGGCTTTTGACCCCGCCTCGCCTTTGGGCTAGTGCTCTCTGGACCCAGACTTTTGTCACAGCCTACAAACCCCGCTGACAACAGGCCGACCCCTCCCAACCATTCCTACCACTGCCCCAGCAGCTCCGGCTTTGGGGCCAGGGTTAAGTTTGCATGAATGTGCCTGTGCTAGTAAACCACAAACCGTGAGGAAAGTCAGGAGCGGTGGATCTGCGCTGGCCTCTGTGACTTCGGGTGTTTCATTTCATCTCCATCCCTCACTTTTCCTGTCTGTAAAATGGGTTGTGCTTAGAACAGCTGTCTCTGCTTTGTTAAAAAAAAAAATTTAAACTAGTCACAGGAAAAGCCTTGGGATCATACCCGGCAGAGTTCGTACTCAGTGTATGCACAGTGGTCTCTGTTGGGACCCTATATTCCCAAGGGTGCCTTTCCTGGAAAGGTATCTGTGTGGGCCTTGCTAGAAGTGAGGTCTAAGCACATCTCTGCCTGTTGGGCAATGGCTTGTGTGTGAATGTTTGCTTTGCATGCCTGCCCTAGGTGTGGACTTAGTTTCTTGTTAAAATCAGTGATTGGGCTCTGCATTGTGCCTGCTATAGGCTTGTCACCTCACCCTCCACCCCAAGGCGATGTTGGGCCATGCCTGGCCCCCACTACCCCTAAGATCCCACAAACCTCCTAGGTACTGTCTGTCTATCTCCGCAGGAGTCCTAGGCTCAACCTTTAACCCTCTCCTGCCTAGAGAAAGTCCTGCTCCTAACCAGAAGCCGAGTCTCTCGAGACTATGCTAAGAGTGGGGGAGGGGCACTCACCTCCTCCATTTCTCTGCCGCTGTAAAACCATTTTCCAGGTCCCTGAGCTTGGGTCTCCGGGTCCCCATTGTCCCAGGAGTCCAGTGCTGGAATGAGAGGGGCATAAGTGATTCACATGGTGTCTTTAATTTGGTCCAGCCTGCTTCTCGGCCCCCAGAGACCCCTTTGAGAGAAAACCTGGGTTATCTGCTCTCCACACCGCTGACTGTGGCACCCAAGAAACTCTCCTCTTTTCTTGCCCTTGTTGGGAGTAGTGGCCATGGTTTGTGAGCCCTAGCCTCAGCACTGACGTTGGAAGACAGAGAAAGCTTCCTGTTCTTCCCCCTCCAAGGCCCTTGAGAAAGTCAGGTGGCTGCTCACTCTGTAGTGACAACAGCCCCCTCCTGAGGACCCTTGCCTGCAGCCACCTCAGCCTGTGGCCAGGGCTTGGGAGTCACCTACAAAAGCCAGGCAATGGAAAACAAACTGGCTTTTATTTGTTTTTTTTTTTTTCTGGGGTTTTGTTGTTGGGTTTTTCGTTTTGTTTTGGGTTTTGTTTGTTTTTGTTTAATCAAACTCTCCATCCTTTCTACTCTCCCCCCCCCCCCCCGTTTCTTTCCTCCTAAAACCAGGAAGCAGGACACACTTTTGGGGACTCTCTCCTTGTTGGACAGAGGGCTTGTCATGCTCCCCGTGACTGACAGGGCAGAAGTACCACATGCAGGCACAGGTCCCAGCTCAGGGACCCAGATAGCTAGCGTGTGTCAGCCTGTGCGCGCAGGGTCATGCAGCCACACACACAGAGGAACGACAGCCATTCTCTCTCAGGACTGTGCTTTAACATATCTCGCAGGACCCCTAGGAATAAGTTGCTGTGGTACACATAACCCCACATCATGGCTGAGGGACAGTGATGTAGAAAGGTAAGTAACTCCTACCGGGTCAGTGCAACTGACAGAGAGGCTTCCTGAGTCCAGTGTCTGTAGATTCATCAGTGAGCATTACCTGCCAATCAGCTGCAGAGGTGGAGCCATGAGTACAGCCTCCGCCCAACAGAGGGAGCTGCTGGTAGTGGAAGGAGCCATCCTCTGGGTATCTTTCCATCACTATAACAAAATAGTTGACCAAAAAAAAAGTTAAAGAAAGAAGGTTTATTCTGCCAGTGTCCGAGTTCAGTCCATGGGTAGCCCCATTGCTCTGGTGCTTCCAAAAGGCAGAGCATCATGGTAGAAGGTAGGATAGGACAAATTGCTAACTTCATGGCAAGACAGAAACGGGGAGAGCCCCAGGGCAAGACATTCCTTTCACAGACACCTGACCCCCCTCCTAATAGCCCACCCACTACAAACTTATCTATAGATTTATGTGCCACCAGCTGTAACAACCCTGAATATGCGAGCTATGTGGGGGTGACATTTTAAATCTACACCACAGTAGTATGAGGGGACGAGGGCTCCATTGTGTTGCCTGTAACGGAGAGCTGGAGGTGGGGCGGGCTTTCCTGCTGGAGAGCCTGCCCTTGTGGTCCGGGACCACTGAGCGTCTCTCGGGTGTGCACGGCAACCTTTCCTGTTGCCGCTGCCCCAACCCCTCCAAACCCACTTCCACAGACCTCTCTTTTTAATCCAAAGACTGTTGCAAATGTCAGAATTCATGACTTTACCTCCAGAGGCTTTTAGAAGTGGAGGGCGCCATGCCTTCGTGAAGCAAGGCCTGGGGAAAAGAAGAAATTTGACAAGCTAGGATGAGGCACCAGGCCCCCTGACACTGAGAGCTGTGCCTGCCTCTCCTACCCCTGTAAGCAGAGTGGTGTCTTCTGGCTGCCCCTTCTCCCCTCCCTAACATTTCCGCAGCACTTGCTACAGAATTGGCCATGGGTCTCAGGTAAGACCCTGTTTAAAGCACCCAGACACCTAATTTGCAGAGCCCATTGAAATGAAACTGCAAAGCTTCCTGCTCAAACATTACTAAGGACACCAAGACCCTGACAACACAGCATTAAGCCCTTGTAACTGCACAGGCTGTGGCTCCATGAAGCCAAATCGGCCTTGCAGCATTGGGGCGGGTTCTAGCATCATCTTTAAGGAGCTCAAAAATCAATAAACTCCATAAGCCAATACCATTAGTAAGAGATAAAACAGATTCAAGCCCACTTCAGGACATGAGTCATGAACTTGTGGTCTGTCCAGATGAAAATGTTTCTGTGCTGTTTGTTACTTTGTTTATAGTGGGCAGACATGGGATAAAAATCTTTCCATATTTAAACAAACAAGCAAACTCATAGTCATTGGGACAGTCACTATGAGAAGACTGGGGTGAGACACGGGGATCACAGAATTAACCACAGAGTCACTATAGAGGATGGAGACAAATGAGCACCTCCCTCCCCTCCCCTCCCCCCCTTCTCTCTCTCTCTCTCTCTCTCTCTCTCTCTCTCTCTCTCTCTCTCACACACACACACACACACACACACACACACACACACACACACACGGGGATGGGGTGGGGATGGAGGGAAGAGGAAAACAACTGTCTTTTTCTAAAGCACACCCTCAAAGGCAGCTGGAGAAAAGAACTGGAAGCCAGGCTTGCTGCTAGATTCTGGAAAAGGAGCCTGAAAGGGTTGAGTGCAGCTTTAGGGAAAAGCTGCAGTTCCCCATCTTTCCAGAAGGGGGAAACCAGGCTAGCTCAGTGTGACCTGGGAGTGGTTCCCAGCAATTTTACCCCAGGCACCTGACAGGCTTGGAGCTAGGTACTTGTCTCCCGAGTTATTTAGTTTTGTTTTCTGAGACAAGGTCTCATGTAAGACACCAGCCTAGCCTCAAACTCACTAACGTGTAGAATCCACACAAGGCTTCTGATCTTCCCAGGAAGACAGGTATCACCAGACCCAGCTGCGTGTCCACTTAACAGCATCACTATACTCCATTAGAGGAATCATAAACATATACATTAATAAAGCACTTTAACCATTTTACCTACACAGAAAGATAACAAAGTAACTATTTATTTTATTAAGGTGTCTGTGCAAGTGTGTGAGTGTAGGAGTACACACAAATGAGAAGAGGATGTCAGATGCTCAGGAGCTGGAATTTTGGGCAGTTGTGTGAGCTGCACTCACAGTGTGTGGATGCTGGGAAGCAAACTTGGGTTCCCTGCAAGAGCAGCAAGCATTCTTCACAGCTGAGCCATCTCTCCACCTCAACAAAATATCGTACCTAGATCTGACATTTTCCAGGATGCATTGGATTTAAATTTTACAGACTTGGAGGCCTGTTAGGGTGTTTGCATTTGTTTATGACTAGCTCAAACATGGGCTTTCCCTTCATTGAGCTCTTCCCCTTTTAATGGCTTTTAGGAATATCTTCTATTCTCTCCACCACACATTTACAAGGAACCAAATGACTGGGTTTTTCCCCTCCTGACAAGAACCAGAGATTCTTGCCCTCTTTTGCCTACTCATCACCCTGCATCACAACCGGAAAAACAATGGCACCCAATACTGGGCTCTGGCAGGGGCCTACGGAACAGAGTTCTCACATCCCCTGGAGGTTTGAGTTCCCAAATTAGGTAATATAGGAGAGGACAGAATCTGGGTTGTCACCTCTCTTCTGAGGTGACTGTCCAAGGTCTAATCACAGACAGATTGTGATTAGTGATTAGGGAGACAGGGTGAGCATTAACCCACTGCAGGGGGGACTCCAGTCAGGCGCTCATCTGCTGGAAGTCCGTAATTGGTTTGGAGGCAGCAGATTCTGCTCCACATCACTGCTGCGCTGAGTTCTGTTTTGATCTACTTGAATTATGGAGCCTGTGTGTTATTTATAGCTGCCTTAGACAGGCCTTTATAGTTGAGAACAAAATCATAATGCTCCCTAGTTACAGCTCACCCTGCCATTCTTCCTCCTCACTGCTCCAGGGAGAAGAGATTTATCACCACTGGCCTCATTATCACATATCTAGAGCGTCAGGCTGGAGTCAAGTGCAGTAAGCCCAGTGCTAGGGAGCTGGCTAATGTTTTTTAAGGATGGCCCTGCCTCTCTGAGGTGGGGATAGAAAACCAGATAATGGAATGGCCACAGGGTAAGGCCTGCTGGCTTTGCCTGAGCTGGGGTTGAGTTTGCTTCCAGGAGAGAAGGCTACAAGGCCTGGTGAGTGAGAAGGGAGGAAGGCTCACCTGGCTCCCTTCCCAGCAGCCTCTGCACAGGGGACAGCTGGGACTACATACATCTAGGCTTCCTTGAGGGGTGGGGAAGAGGGAGGAAACCCCAGCTATAACTAGAGGAAATTACTTGGCTCAAACAGAAGCAAAGCTAAGGCAGACCAGAGAGTTTGGTGATCTGGGTCTCAACCTCATCAACAGTAGGTTTTTATGTTTCTCTGCTCTGGCATTTTCTTTCTTTCTTTCTTTTTTTCTTTCTTTCTTTCTTTCTTTCTTTCTTTCTTTCTTTCTTTCTTTCTTTCTTTCTCTCTCTCTTTCTTTCTTTCTTTTGTCCAAAACCTGGCTTTACACTATGAACTCCTTTTGCTTATGACTTCAGAATGAATGCCAAAACAGTAGAACCAGATGCCTCCTCACCTGCAACCAGCGGGAAAAGATGCCTTGTCTTCAGAACCTGGAAAACCTCTTTTCTGTTTCACCAGCCCAAACTGGAATAGATTTACCCGTTTCCAAAGCAATCACAAGCAAGGAGCAGTGTACCCCTTATTGGCTGAGACTCAGCAGAGGTGCAAGCATGACTCGGTAGAACTTGATAAAGGGTTACGAACGAGCTCTCTAGGAAAACAAAACCGTTTGCACATACTTAGTCTATATTTTACAAATAAAAATTGTTTTTCTAGTGATGTAGAGGAGTGTGACAAAGTGTGATAAACAATCCATAGCTTTTGTCTGTCGTGGTCGGGACTGAAACCCAAAGTCTCATCCACACTAACTGAGCTCCCATCACTGAGTTCTGGCCTTAGCACAAAACATTGCTTTTTGTCACACACTGACAACTCATGGTTGCATAAGTAAGTAAAAATAAGCATCTCTCCTATGATCTAGCAATAAACAAGAATAAACCCACTTTAGAGTTAGCACAGTCTAAAAGAAAATACTAAAAGCCTTGCCATTAATTCAACAAGAAATGTGTTAGGTCAATATGAAGGAAGCTGTCTTCAGTCATAGGAAAGAAAGCATGTTCTGGTATGAGTTATGGGAGATCATTTCTCCCCTAATTAATCAATAGATGTATAAATCTAAAAGAAACAAACCAGCATAGCACAAATATAATTAAACTGCTAGTGGAGTTTGATAAAATAATTCTGAAGACAAATGAAGGTAAAAGGTTCCAGAAAAAGTCAAGTTTCTAAGTTTATCAAAGAGAGATGTGATTTTTATTTTTACTACATACTCAAATCTATGGTGACGTCCTAACAGTGGAGACAGTTGGGAGATGGAAATGGGCAGAGGGAAAGCCAGGAAAAGCCAAATTACCAGTGTGCATGGAGAACCTTGAAAGACACCCCACTCCATGAAGAACAACAGGCAGTCAGCAAGGACCCCCCACCTTATCTAATCCCAAGATCCCAAGTGTCATCTCTACAGCCCTGTACTAGAGCAGCACTTTGTGGGTGCAGCAGCTAGTGTTGTGTGCACATTTGTGTGTGTGTGCATGTGTGCACATGCATGTATACGTGCGTGTGTGTACATGTGTGTGCATGCATTCGTGTGTGTACATGTGTGCATGTATCTGTGTGTGCATGTATGCGTGTGTGTGTGTGTGTACGTGTGTGTGCATGTATGCATGCATGTGTATACGTGTGTGTGCATGTATGCGTGTGTGCGAGAGAGAGTGTGTGTGTGTGTGTGTGTGTATACACATGGAAGAATAATAACTAAAGGAGAGGTCATGAGTCAAGAGGAAGAATATAGGAGTTGGACAGCAGCAAGCACGGGACAGGAATGATGTAAACACCCCACTCCTGTGTGAAATTCTCAAAAGGTAAACAATGCATTTTAAAAGAAAAACTTAGACTTTTGACTTGCAGTTATTACATGGCAAGGAAATGAATACACAATAGGTGACCCCTCATGCTGGACACTTACCAGGCCCTCTTGCATGGAATCCCGGGCTCTGCCATTGGGCCCCGCCCCTTCAACCTGGTTGACCCATTTCTTTGCACACCATTCACTCAAATCTTTTTCATGTGAACTCAAGATTCAAAGGAATGATACAAACAAGTGGTACTGTGTAAGTACATGTGTGCCTCTCCTACAGCTTGGGGTGAGCCTGGCCCTCCATGTGGTGTTATCAAAAAGAATCTGGGTAGGAAGATTACAGCTATTTGTTGTTCATGGCAGACAAGGGGTGGGAGTCCCGACAGAACTCTTGGTGATACACCGAATTCAACTCTTGCTAAGAACATGATGAACATCTACAAAAACAGTTTGGGAGAAAGAGACCCTCTGATCAACATGAAGACTTGTAGCTTAGTGAGTGACATTGGCTATCTATGCTGTGTTACAAATCCAGTGGCATAAAGCCACACACAGCCATTGTCTTACAGCTTTCAGGAGTCAGAAAGCTGGGCTTGGCTGAGGTGGGTTCTCTGTCCTGAGTATCACAAACCTGAGGCTCAGGAAGTGCCTGTCAACATTATCAGGTTGAGGTCTGACTAAGGAAGCATTGGCTTTCAGGTTCCTTCAAATCGATGACGGAACTCGTGGGCACTGATAATGCACACCTTTAATACCAGTACCCAAAAGGCAGAGGCAGGTGAATCTCTGTGAGTTCAAGGCCAGCCTGATCTACAGAATGAGTTCCGGGACAGCCAGGGCTATACAAAGAAAACCTGTCTGGGGAGGGGATGGGGGAGGAACAAAAAATAAACAAACAAAAATCAGATTGATGACAGAACTCATGTCCTTGCAGTTTTGGGAGAAAAGTCACAATTATTTGAGTGTAAGTGTCCTATATAGCTTGGTTTGTCACATGGAAACTGCCTAGAGTCATTTTGAGGGAGCTTCAAGCAAAGGATTGTCCAATCTGAGTGGCTTATGGACTTGTCTGTGAGAGACTTGTAAAGACTGATGTGGGAGGTTTCAGCCGACAATGGGTGGTGTTCTGGTACAGGGAGGTTCAACCTATAAAAAAAGCTCACTTATCAAGAGCCAGAGAACCAGCCAGTAGGCAGCATCTTTCCATGGATTCTGCCTCCAGGTCCCTGCTGTGCGTTTCTGCTCTGATTTGCACAAGTGGTACATTGTGACCAGGCAGTGTGTGACGGCATAAACCTTTCCTCCCTAAATTGCTTTTGGTCATGGTGTTTATCCAGACCATACTAGAACATGAGGAGTTCACTGGAAGTCTGTTTAGGGTATGTGGGTCACAATGGAAGTCAAGAAAGCAAGGGGACTTTAGCTTTATGTCTTGCCTGGGTTTGTTTGTTTGTTTGTTTGTTTGTTTGTAGGAGGTGGTCTCTGTCTCTCACACTAACAAAGATTTGAAAAGGCAAAAACCTGAAAATTCTGTGTGGGCAAGGAGTGGGGAACTTGGCTCTCTCTGAGAGCTTGTAGAGGGCATGTCAGGCAGTAAGCATTCTGAAAACATTTATCCAAATTTATTTAAAAAGTCTAACTCTAATCTCTTTGACCTAGCGATCTTGCTAGAAAGTATATTAAGGAAATACAGGTAATGAAATATTTAATCATGTGCTTCTACACTGAAATGTTATTTATAATACCAGAGACCAGAAAGTAGAGATGAACAAAAGCAGGAGCTGGGCTAAATAAACTGTGCACAGTGGAAGCGCTGTCTCAGGGCCTTGGAATCAGGGTTCAAGCTCTGAGCACAGCTGGCAGAGGTCCAGACTCTGGGAAACACTGCACCTCAATGACAAGAAGGGACATAACAGTGCCCACCTCCAAGTTTCCTCTGAGGGGAAGACGTCTCATTCATGTGTAAGCCCAGCATGCACAGGACCATGTCAGTGTGAGCAACTTTAAAGGAGGAGGAGAGGGAAGAGGAGAAGGACAGGAGGGAGGATGGGGAGGAGGAGGAGGCAGCTTACTGGCCATGCTGGCTGATTTCCTTCCTTCCTTCCTTCCTTCCTTCCTTCCTTCCTTCCTTCCTTCCTTCCTTCTCTCTCTCTCTTTCTCTCTCTCTCTTTAAGCTTGACACAACTTATCATATCTTGGAAGAGGAAATCTTAATTGAGAAAATGTCCCCTTAAGATTGTCCTGTAAGCGGCAGGGGATATGAGATGCTCCTGGGTAGAAGAGAAGCAGAGAATGTCTATGAAGAACTTTGGACGATAAAGCATTTGTGTTCAGACAAAGCATTTCTCACTAGCTTGCATCTGTATGGTCCAGTGTGCTGAGGAAGGGTGGCCAAGTGGTAGTTTTCAAATTGGCATGAAGGCTGTGGTTAGAGAAAAAAAAAAGATTGTCCTGTAAGCAAAGCCAGCAAAGCACGTTCTTGATCAAAGTTTTACGTGAGGACGGCACAGCTCACCTGGAGTTGGGGCACCCCTGGGCAGGCAGTGTCAGATGGTATAAGAAAACGAACTGAGTTGAGCTCTGTCCCCCATTTTATAATAGGATTTTTTGATTCTCTGGAGTCTAACTTCTTGAGGTCTTTGTATATATTGGATATTAGCCCTCATCCTGAGTGAGGTAACCCAATCACAAAAGAACACACAGGGTATGCACTCACTGACAAGTGGATATTAGCCCAAAATCTCAGATTACCCAAGATACACTTTACAGACCACATGAATCTCAAGAAGAAAGAAGATCAAAGTGTAGATACTTCAATCCTTCTTAGAAGGGGGAACAAAACACTGAAGGGAAAAAATACAGAGACAAAGTGTAAAGCAGAGACTGAAGGAAAGCCCATACAGAGACTGTCTGCCTCACCTGGGGATCTATCCCATATGCAGCCACCAAACCCAGTCACTATGGCTGATGCCAAGAAGTGCATGCTGACAGGAGTCTGACATAGATGTCTCCTGAGAGGCTCTGCCAGAGCCTTATTGATACAGACTAAGATGCTTGCAGCTAACCATCAGACTGAGAACAGGGTCCTCAATGGAGTTAAGAGAAAGGACTGAAGGAACTGAAGGGGTTTACAACCCTATAGGAAGAACCAACCAACCAAATATCAACCAACCAAACCTTCCAGAGCTCCCAGGGACTAAAACACCAACCAAAGAGTAGACATGGCTGGAGGGACCCACGGCTCCAGCTGCATATGTAGCAGAGGATGGTCTTATTGGGCATTAACAGGAGGAGAGGCCCTGGGTCCTGTCAAGGCTTGATGCCCCAATGTAGGGGAATGCCAGGGCAGAGAGGTGGGAGGATTGGGTGGGTGGAAGAACACCCCCTTAGAGGCAGGGGAGTGGGAAGGAATAGGGGGATTCCAGAGGGGAAACTGAGAGAGGGGCTAACATTTGAAATGGAAATAAAGAAAATATCCAATAAAAAGGAAACTGGGGAGCAAGCCCATAAGCAGCATCCCACCTTGATCTGTGTGCTTTCATCCCTGCCCACAGCTTCCTGCCTTCGGAGCTGCCCCTGACATTCCCCAGTGATGGGGTGTGGCCTGTGACTCAAATTGTGAGCCCAGTACTTTCTTCACTGTATTTTTATTACAGAGACACCTAGCTAAGACACTGGTGGAGTTAACAAAAGGCTTGTGTAAGGATTTTGTTACTTAAGTCTGTGTTTGTTTGAAAGTTAAATAAATAAGGAACTGGAGAGAAGGCTCAGTGGTTAAGAGCATTAGCTATGCTCTTACGGAGCCCAGGTTCAATTCTCAGCTTCCACACGGTGGTGGCTCACAACCGGCTATAACTGTAGTTCCCAGAAAATCCAGTGCCCTCTTCTGGCCTCCATAGGCACTGCATGCCTACAGTGCATAGATACACATACAGTCAAAAACTCATACATATGAAGTAAAAATAAAAAAATAAAAAAATTAAGGGCTGGAGAGATGGCGCAGAGGTTAAGAGCACTGACTGCTCTTCCAGAGGTTCTGAGTTCAATTTCCAGAAACCACATGGTGGCTCATAGCCAACTGTAATGGGATCTGATGCCCTCTCTGGTGTGTCTGAAGACAGTTACAGTATATATACCTATAAACAGTGTGTATATATATATATATATATATATATATATATATACATATATACTTATGTATACATATATACAGTTTATATATATATATATGTATATATATATATAATCCTTTTTAAGTTACAAAAACTAACTAAAAACAAGTCTGAGAGGTGGAGATATAGGGGATTTTTTTCTAGGTTGTTTGCAGGTTTTCAAAGTACTGGTTGTCCTGTATTGCATATGACTTCCATGTGAACACACGGTAAATGTAATTTCTTTCCACATCACTAAGGATGAAACCCAGGCCTTCAGACATGCTCGGATACTGAGATGAGTATCTTTTCAAAGATAACAGGAGTGAGCCTTTAAGAGGAGGCTGCAGGATGGGCTGTACTGACCTATACCATGTTCCCAGGCCCACAGTTCAAGAGCATAGAAAACAATCACAGACCCAATGGAGATAGCCTTTTCCCATTCTGTGATGTCAAGTGACATTAAAATATACTGACAGCCAGGTTTGTTAACACATACCTTTAGTCCTAGCACTCAGAAGGTAGGGGCAGAGAAATCTGTGAGTTCAAGGCCAGCCTGGTCTATATAACAAGCTCCAGGCTTCCTGGGGTTATATGGTAAAACCCTGTCTCAAAACCAATAATCAATAACAACTACTAGCTGGGTGTGGTGGTGCATGTATTTAACATAAGCATTCTGTAGGCTGAGGTGGCAGTAGCAATCCCAGGCCGGCATGAGCTACAGTGTGACACTCTATCTAAAAGCCAAATCGAACAGGGCTGAGGCGACAGCCCCGAAGGCCAAAGGTGTTGCGCAAGCTTGTGGGTCGGAGTTCCACCTGCAGAGTCACATGAAAGGCAAGCCCAATGGTGTGCCCTGTGACCCCAGTGCTTGGAGCTTGAGGACAAGTAAGTCCCTGGGCCTCCCTGACCAGACAGTTTGTCTGAACTAGTGAGCTCAGTGAGAACTGCTATCTCAAAAACACACATAAAAACACGCACAAATACCCACACAAAATAGCTTAACAGGGGAATAAGTGAATGATCAAACACACAAAGCTGCTGAACAAAGGAATGAATGACGTTTAGCTGCCATTTTCATCATTACGAACAAAAACCCATGTGGGCACCAGTGAAGAAAACCTACTTTGAGAATTTTTCACTATCCCTTGCCTGAGAAAGAATAAACTGTCAAGACTCTAGGCCGGGCCTTGCGGGACCATTTGGGCAGAGACTGGCAATGTGGAGGTTGCTCAAAGCAATTTAGACTCAGGAACAAAGGTGGGGCTGGGAATGAGCCCCGCAGAGGAAAGCCTGGCCACAGAGCATGGCTCCCTGGCTCACTGCAGGTTCCACAGCAGGTAAGCACGGAGACCTCCCAGGAGTAAGTGCCCACTCCGTTCTCAGGGGTTCCCCTTTGGGATTCCTTGAAACACTTCAGTACCCATGAGAGCAGAGAGGCCGCTGTTCCTGTGTACCAGTGCTCTCAGTAACAGAGGACCAGACTAAACAAGACATGTGAGTCTGACTCCCAGTGAACCCCCCCCCAAAATAGCTAAATAAAAGGGAGTAATTTTTAAATAGCCATTTTTACTGGTTCTTTGAGGATTTCATACACTTCTCACTCCCCTAACTCCTCCCAGGTCTTTCTTATTCATTCATTCATTCATTCATTCATTCATTCATTCATTCATTCATTTATTTTTTGAGACAGAGTTTCTCTGTCCTGGAACTCACTCTGTAAACCAGAATGACCTTGAACTCAGAGATTTGCGGGCCTCTGCTTCCCACGTGGTGGGATTAAAAGGGTATGCCCCCAGTGCCCACTTCATATCCTTAGTTTTAAGAAGATACTCTTTACCAATACAAGTCCTAGCTGGCTCTTATAATCTTTCCACCCCCACTTCTTCAGTGTTCATGGTATGAACCAGCGTAGAAAGGTTGTGTTGTGGGTGCTGTGTTGGGGTGGAAAATGGGCACCCCAAAGCCAGCAGTTCTCCACGTTTGACCAGTTGTGGCTTTCTGTCTTGTCCAAAAAGAAAGTTTCTTTGATGAAGCTTGAGAGCCACGCCTACTGTAGACATAAGGCTAAGTATGTAGCATGCAGTTAGCATGTGGTTTAGTAAAGTGGAGACAGCAGACTGTCGTCCAGGCTGGTTGGCTAGGTTAACAGTCACAGGCAGGAATTTCCTCTGACTGAGCAGGCCTTAAGTCCAATTAGGTGACTGTTGGTACCCCCGGGATCTCAGAACCACTACTGCACCTTTAGGGACATCCTGCCTTTTCTCTCCTTGTTAGGTCCTCAGGCATCCCCGCTGGAGTGTTTGCTTTTCTCCGTTGTCAGCTTGGGTAGCTCCCTTCAGGCACTCTGAGAACCAGTCCTTAGGAAGGACACTCCCATGTATGATCCAAATGATTCCTCCAGGTCCGGAATCCAAAATATGTGGAATCTTCAGGAGTTGGGTCTTAGCTCCTTTTTTTCTGGAGAACAACCAAGAGCTATAACAATGACCTACATTGCCCGGAAGTCTCTTGGACTTCCCTGACCAAAATGCCAGTGTCTTTTTTAAAAAGTGGAGATTAAGGACAACACTCAACATCTGGTTTTTACATGCACATGCTCATGTCTACAGGCACACATACACACATACAACACGCATGGATACACACAATTTATTGGTGTACCGCTAGAGTCAAACAAAACCTAAAAGACATGTTTTGAAAGATAAGCCGAGGTACACTTGTAGAGCCTCTGCGCTGTCTTTCCAGCCCTTTCTCACAATTTCTATGCCTGTCTTCAGCTTCTAAAGTAAAGATTACAGTCCATTGACTTGTAATTACAATACAGTGGGGAAGGAGTGGATTCACTATTTTGCCCATCACTTGGATCATGGTGATACTTTAATTACCAAGAACATCTTTTAAGTGAGTCTCTTTTTTTTTTCTCTTTCCCACGGGGAGAAAACTTTCTATTTCTGGAACACTGTTCCCTGCAGCCCTCTAGAACGGAAGCCCTTGAGCCCAAGTGCTGTGTCTATGTTCCTAAGCCGAGAAGAGAACTGTGATAGCTCATTTTAATCGTCTCGCTGACACACTCTACCACAGTGGCTCTCAACCTTCTGGACCCTGCTACCCCTTAATACAGCTCCTCATGTAGTGGTGACCCCCAATCATAAAGTTATTTTTGTTGCTACTTCATAACTGTAATTTTGCTACTGTTGTGAATCATAATGTAAATATCTGATATAAAGATGATCTTAGGACAGATACCCTGTGAAAGAGTCCTTTGACACCAAAAATGTTGAGAAACACTTTTCTTGCATCACGGGTAAAGAGAGTCCCAATGAGGAATTTAGACTGACCTGTGGGCAGGTCTCTAGGGGACTGTCTTTCTTATGTTAACTGAGACGTGACTTTCTTATGTTAATTGAGATGTGAGACCCACCCACTATGGGTGGCACCATCCCCTATCCTGGGGTTTTGAGCGGTATAAAAGTAATGAAAGGGAGCTAAACACAAGCATTCATTCGCTCCTGGAGCTTGACTACACAGATGTAACATGACTGGCTGCTTCAGATTCTTGCCACATCAACTTCCCAGTAATGATGGACTATAACCCAGAATTGGGATCTAAAAATAAGTCCATTTTCCTCTAGGTTGTTTTTATCAGGGTATTTTATCACAGCAACCATAATAGAAAATAAGACAGAGGTCTACACACACACACACACACACACTGAAAGCTCAGTAAGTAGCAGTTAATAGCATCTGGGTATCCTGAGTACTTGCCCACTGGTGGCAGCCATTTCCAAGATGGTTCCCAGGGATCCCAGCCTCCTGCTGGGGATAATCATTTCCTAGATTTTTCCAGCATTGACTAAAGTCACTAGTGGAATTAGCAATTCCGATGACATATAGTAGTGAGTTTAGGTTAGGAAAGACAGGAAGGGGGCAGGAGCAGGGAACACCATGCGATAAGGAACTTTAGCCTGCAGCCAACAGAGCAGCACCGTGAGTCTGAAGCAGTTCTCCAGTCCCATCTGAGCTTTGGAGACAGCGTCCCTGGCCACTACATGAATACAACTTCAAAGGAGGTCCTGAGCCACGGCCACCAGCTAAGTCTCTCCAAGACAACACAGCTGTAAACACTAGGTAAAGCACTAGGAGTTGGTTGATACTGAGGCAGGTGTGGAGATGTTTGTTAAACAGCACAGGTAGCACTGTAGGTTAGATACCCAGAAACCTTCCAAAGGCTCCTGTCCTAAAAGCTTAGCCCCATTCAGGAGAGCTTCTTGGAGGTTATTTGATCATCAGGGTACTAGCTTCACCAGTGGGTTCATTTGCTGATGTGCTCATACTGAATGGGCAATTGGGTGGAGCTGGTTGGGGGAAGCAAGTCACCCACCCGGTGGCCTTTTAAAGGGTCCATCCGGCCCTATCTTCCCCCCTCTGCTAGGTAGCTACCATGAGGGAAGCATCTCTGCTCCACGATTTCCTTTTCACCACACCACAACCCAGATGCAGTGAAGCCAGCAGGCTATACACTTCAACCTCTAAAGCAGTGGGCTCAAAGTTTTCCCTTTTTTTGTTCATCCCCCCCCCACAAGGTATTTTGTCATAGTAACACAACATGGCACCACACATACTTTCACCCACACCCCATGCAGGAGGTGTGAGCCTCTCTGTTTTGCTACTAACAATTCTGAATATGATGCCAATTGGGGTCGAGGAGTTTGGGTGAAAAGCTTCTGAGAACACTGAATACAAGCCCAGGTCAAGCATCTACTAGCTCCCAGTGAACAGTCATTACATTTCTCTCGCTCAGACAACCTAAGCTTTAAGTCTGTCCCTCTGTACCAGTTGGGGTTTCAACATTTGGTAATAATAAGACTTTAATGTATTATTAAAACTATGCCAGGGGAAACTTTGCATAACCTATAAATGCTTGGTTTCACAGTCATAATTTTCAAATGGAGATGACAATCCATGGGGGAAAAGTAGAGCCAAGATGAACGACTGAAAAGGGAACAGGCAAAAGCACTTGAGAGTATTTTCAGTTCAAATAAAGAAGTCTTGGGGCTGGAGAGATGGCTCAGTGGTTAAGATCACTGACTGCTCTTCCAAAGGTCCTGAGTTCAATTCCCAGCAACCACATGGTGGCTCACAGCCATCTATAATGGGATCCACTGCACTCTTCTGGTGTGTCTGAAGACAGCTACAGTGTACTCACACACATAAAATAAATAAATCTTAACAAAAAAGAAGTCTTATTGGCAGATGTTGCTGAGAAGTCCATTCTCATACCCTGTATTTAGAAAGGCAGGCTGTCTGGCAAAAATTATTGGTTGTTGAGAACACACATGAACATGGAAATAGGAGGAATACATTTCTATCGCCCACACTGAATTGAAGGACCACCTCTGACCAGGACCATGGAATCTTCATGAGCTTCCAAACTCAGTAAAAACAGTAGATCCGCTGTGAAAGCAAAGCTTCTAGACACATCTCTGAGCCACCCTCTTATCCAGACATTCTGGAGCAGCCACGAGGAGTGGACTGTAACCAACTGGAATCTTACAGAGAGACCCGTAGAGATCTGTAATGTTTGGATGGATGGAATGTAATGGATGAGCTCCATGTGCATGCAGTGCCTGTGGAGGCCAGAAGAGGGCGCCAGATACCCTGCAGTTACAGATGGTTGTTAAGCCACCGTGTGGTGCTGGGAAATGAACCCGAGTCCTCTGGAAGAGTGGCTAGTGATCTTAACCTGTAAGCCATCTCTCCAGCCCTGCTTTTTTTTTTTTTTTTTTTTTTTTAAAGAAAATCAGTTTTCTTATACATCCCAGGGCCACCTGCCTAGAGATGGCACAGCCTACGGTGGGTTGGGACACCTTATAGCAATTAGCAATTGAGAGAGCGCTCCACTGACAAGCCATAGGCTAATCTGATGGAGGCATTTATTTTTCCTGAGAATCCCTCTTCCCAGATGACTCCAGTTGTGTCAAGTGGACAGCTGAAGCTAAGTAGAATATTAGCATAATGCTTTCAAGTTCATTTGTGTTGTACCAGGGACCAGTTCTTCACCATCTTTTGCTAAGCAACACTGTGTGGCTGTCTGTCACTTTGTTTATCAACGGAAGGATCTTGGATTATTTTACCTTGGCTATTATGAACAATGCTGCCTCTCCCCATTTCCTTAAGCGTTTTCCTCTCATAATGTTTTTAGTCTCTCCTCTTTCTCTCATATGTACACCTTTAAATATAGATTTTATATGTGAGAGAAAGCACTGTGTTGGCCTGAGTTTGGCTTATTTTTTTTTTTCTTGACATAATGATTTCCAGTTCCATCCACTTTCCTTCAAATATTATGCTTTTATTTTTATTTTTCATTTGAATAAAATACAATTGTGTATATGTGTGATGTTTTCTTTATCTGTTTGCTGATAAGCATCTAGGCTGGTTCCATTTCTTGGCCATCGAGAACAGAAAAACAGTAAACATGAGTGAACAAGTACTTCTGTGCTGCGCTGACTTAAGACGTCCCTTGAACTCATGCCCAAGAGTGGGCCGTATTGTAGTTGTGTTTTTACTTTTGAAGCAAGCCCCTCACTGACTTCCAAAGTGGCTGTACCAGTTCACGCTCTCACTAGAGTGAACAATGCCTCCTCTTTTCCTACATCCTCGCCTGCATTTAACACCACTTGTTTTCCTGATAATAACCATTCTGGTTGAGGTAAGATGGAATCCCAAAGCATGAGTATTTCTTTTGGGATTATTCTATATCATTCATTAGCCCATTTACGGTTGCCTATTTATTATCTATGTTTTGTAGTTTATATATATTCTAGATACTAATTCCTGGTCTGATGGGCAGTTGTCAAAGACTTTTTCTCATTTTGTTTTTGTTTGCTTGGCTGTTGCTGGGTTTTGTTATCCTAGCCCTGGGGGTTGAACCTGTTAGCCAAGAATTATTCTACTGAGCCAAGCCCACACCCTATTCTTTTCCATTCTCGGCTGGCCGTCTCTTCACTTAGCAAGTGTTTCCTTGTCTGTGCAGAGGCTTTTGGTTCCGTGTATGTCCATTCACCAGTCCTGAGGATTACATCCTGGGCTGTTGGAGCCCTTTCCAGAATGTTCTTGCCAAAGCCTGGATCTCCGGGTGTCTCATCATACTTTCTTCTGGAAGTTCTGAAGTGTCAGAACTTAAAGCCTTTAAAGCGTTTGGATTGATATTTGTTCAGAGGGAGAGAAACATCTCACTCCACTCTTCCGCATATGAACCTCATTTCCCCTTTCCTGGCTGAAAGGCTGCTTTTCAATGTATGTTTTTGACAACTTTATCAAAAAATTAGGTAGTTGTAGTTGTGTAGATTGATTGTTGGCTACTTAGGTCTTTCATGCTCCTGTGTGAATATTGGGACCATTTATTTCTAATTCTGTACAGAACGTCATTGGGATTTTGATGGAAAGTATGTTCAATCTACTTGGTTACTTTCAGTAACAGACATTTTCAGACAAACATGGCCTTAGCATCATCTGCTGCCTTCTTTATCTCTCTGGTCTCTGAACGTTTGTAAAAGTCCTAATGTTACACACGTTTTAAGGCTGTTGGGAATTGGATTTTTTTTTCTAAAAAAGTAATTAGTGGAATATAGAAAAGGACTGATTTTTATGAGTTGATTTTATGCCTCACCACTTTACAAAAGGTGTTCATCAAATCTGAGAGTTCTTTGTCTTGTTGATGTTTCCAAAACTTCGAACACCGAATTGAGTAGGAGCAAAGAACAGTCCTTCAAGTCTTATTTTAAATGAAACGCTCTCCATTGCCCCCACGAGGGATACGTTCGTCATACACATCCTTTACTAGGTCAGCTGTGTTTTTTCCTATTCTGGGCATGGACTCCTAGGTCTTTATCATGAAGGGATGCTGAACTTTGTCAAAGGACTTTCTCTCTCAGTTGAGATGGCCATGTGATTTGTTTTCTTAAACACAATCCTAAAAATGTATTTGTGGAGACACCCAGAGGTTTCCACTCACCATGTGGCCTGCCCACTGCGAATACCACTACAGTGAACAAGTTTGTGGTGGAGAGATGGGAGAGAAAGAGCATTGTGAAGAGAGCTGGAATGGGAGACTCAAGTGTGCTGAGAATCAGCCGGCACTGCCACGTGAGGCCATGATGATGTCCTGGCCTGTGGGTCATGTCTGGGTCTGTGACCCTGCAGGAGCAAGGATCTGTCTCGAAGTCTGTGGACCATGTTACAGCCAAAAGTCAAATGGACAGTCCTGGTCTGGGCTGTCATCTGAGGCCATCCATGTTGGTGTCAGAGGCCTCAGAGGGTGTCCAGCACGGAGCTGAACCTGCCCCTCACCAGGACAGTGCTAAAGACCTAGCTCTGATGGCATGGGTGTGGAAGAGCTGCCCCAGCAGCGTGGGCACAGTAGGGCTGGCAGACTGACCAACTCAGCTACCACCCAGGCCCAGATCCAGAGCTTTGATCTGACCCCATCTATGAACCGCTAGAGCGTGTGAAGAGACCAGTTCTACAGAACCAAAGCTACAGGATTTCCATGACATGGAGTAACAACAGAGCGTCAGAGAGACATCCAGTGACAATCCAGTATTGATAGTGTAGCAGAAGCCAGAGGCCTCGAACCAGACCTCATTAAAACGAACATTTGCAAGTAGAGATGTCTGGGCAAAAGGCTGACACACCTCAGCTTCCATGGCAAGATATTTTTACTTATTTATTTTCTTTTTGTTTATTTATTTATTTTTTGTTTTCTTTTGTAGGAAGGTTTCAGGTGTGGAGGGATTGGGATGGATGGTGTAAAATTCACAAAGAATCAATTAAAAGTTAATAAATAAATACCCACAGGTTATGTCATAAACTGTACTTTTATTATCTTTAATTATGTGTATGTTGTATATGAGTATGGGCACACCATGGTGGGTGCCTACAGAGGTCAGAGGTATCAGATTCCCCCTGGAGCTAGAGTTACAGGCAGTTGTGGGCTGCCTGACATGGGTGCTTGAAACCAAACTCAGGTCCTCTAAAAGAGCCAACTCGAGCCTAAGGCCATTTTTCTAATTTTTCTGTTGGCTGGTCTATGAAGCCTATTGTAGTAGGTGTTTGGTCTGCTAATAAACAAAGATATCACATCTTTTAGCATGGATATACAATGTCTTGCTATCCTGTTTAACAACAGAATAACTCATGTCTTATTGGACTGTTGCTCAGTTTACCAACTAGCCCATCTTTTCCCACTGTCCAGTTCGGCTTCTATTACATCCTTAACGTACAGATAAATCCTAGACCATACCTTCATATGCACACTAGCCTCTTCTCAGGGCAGGCTTTTTAGAAAAACTCAGTCCAACAGCATCTGAAGAAGCAGACAATGCAAGGTGGGGGTTCAGATGTACTTCACTGGGAGCACTGGCACTGAGGACCTCACCACAGCCAGGAGCTGGGACACAGATAGCCTTAGCGTTGAGTTAGAGTTGTGTGCTTCTGGTATGGAACATACTGGGCATTTGACAGAGGTGATAGTAACTACAAAGAAACTAGTTTGAGGAGTGGTTAGGCTGCTCTAGGAAAATATTACAGAAAATTAGGAGTAGTCAGTCGGGATCAACATTTAAAATAGAAAGATCGCCTTAGCAGTACACAATCAAACAAGCATCAGGGTTTGACCTTTAAGATTTGTTTCATATTCAGCTCACCAGTATTAGCCCTGAAGAAATCTGACTGAACGTGGAACCCAAACCCAATCCAATAGAAGTTGTCTAGCAGTCCCTATACCTCTTCTGGTGTCTTTACCACAGTAGATCAACATAGTGTCTAATACAGTTTAACGGTCATTGACTTTCCTCTACCCCTATGAGGAAAGCAGATTCAGAACTATCCACCCAGATACAATAAGCAATGCTGTATATTTACAGTTTTGTTCCAGAGCTATGCTAACTTTTAGCATCTGTCATAACATCCTGATGAGAGCAAGACCATCTGGACACACAGCAGAGAGCTGAACTCCCATATCCAAGACAGCGCTTTAATTCAGCCAGATGGACAAAAGTGTACAGCACATCAGAGACATCCGGCTAACACATGTACTTCAGAATGCGTGAGTGTGTGTGTGTGCATGTGTGAGTGTGTGAGCATGTGTGAGTGTGTGTGTGCATGTATGAGTGTGTGTGTGTGCATGTGTGAGTGTGTGCATGTGTGAGTGTGTGCATGTGTGAGTGTGTGTGTGTGTGTGCATGTGTGTGTGTGTACCCACTTTAAGATTCAGGGGCTTGCTGCATCATAAGATATTTAGGGGATAGCAACGTGCTCAGCTGTCCCACCCAAATGAAAAGAAAAAGAGCACATCTTGTACTTCCCAATATGAAGTAATTCTGTACCTGATAACCCTGTGCCCTCTTTGTGCTCTGTATACACTCTATTCTATACCTAAAAATACTGCCCCAGCTCACAGATCAAGTGACACAAAAGACTGTCAGCTGTTGAGTGGAGCTCAATGCAGGGGACCTAAGTTGCAGTACAGACAGCCTTGCTACTTGGTCATGTGCATTTCCATCCCGATTATAAAAAGATAGTAGAGACTTTATGACACATTTTGCTAGAGTGTCACAACACAAAAACCCCTATGGCATCTGCCAAACCATGACATCTGAAGTGAAAATGTATATGCATTAAAAGCATAAAACAAAAACAACACCATCAAATAACTACAGCAAAAGGCTTCTGATTTGATATTAGACTTGATCATAGAGTATCAAGTGGCCAAGTGTTTGGAGTCGGCCATCATGAACTGGACTCCATAAAGACCATCAAATCATAGTATCAGGGAGGTAGAACCGATCTATTCTAGGGTGGTATACTTAGGAATGAGTGAAAGTAGAACTAGGGGGCATAGTAACTTGTAAAGATGGTAGGCTAGTCCCCATGACCACTGTTGTGTCTGCTCCAGGTGATACTTGGTTATAGGGAGACTCTCTGACTACCTGCTAACAAGTGGAGGAGAAATCACACATGTAGCTTATAAGGTGTCTCTTCAGTATGTGAGTTCAGGCTGAAAATGGAGGACAGGTGCATGAAAGAAGAAGGTTTAAGAGCTAGAGCTTCAGAAAGGTATTTAGGTCATCTATTTTATATGCACAGAGAAGCAGAGGCTAGAGACCCGGAAAGCCAGGCACAAGAAGGCTTAGGATAGAGGCATAAAGGTGAGTATATGGAAGAATTCAGCTTGGAAGAGGAACCAAGTAATCAAGACAACAATTCCTGGGATAGCTCACTCAGCCAGCCTTTGTCATTTTCCACCCTGTGCTGGTACTAAAATATGTACCATGATTACAAGGCAGAGAGCACCAGGAGTGTAACAGCATGGGTTCCACCTACAAAGGCTGAGGTCACTATTTGTCACGGTCAATCTTGTCAACCTGACTGGGTTTCGAATCACCTAGAAGGTACTTCAAGGCATGCCTATGATAGAGTTTCCAAGCAGGTTTAATTAAGAAGTAAAGACCGTCACAATGAGGGCAGTATTCCCATGAGCTAGTGGCCAAACGAACGAGAGTGGAAGGGGAGCAGCTGAGCTTGTTATAATTTACAGAGATGAGTCAAGGATCGCTGTATCTCAAGTTTCACTCTAGCATCCAGATGTTGGTGGACAGTAGAGAGACCTGCTAGGGGCCCATGTGCAGCAGACCTCGTAGGCAGGACTTCACAAGGACTGAGGTACGTCTTTCAAAGCGTCACAAATCAAATGTGTTTCTGTGGTATTGTGACCTGGAGCTCTACAAGGGACATCTTTGTCTCTGAAGGAGAAATCTTCTACCAGCAAGAGTCCTGTTGAGCTTGGATCTCTGAGTTCAAATGCAGAACTGGTCTACAGAGAAAGTTCCAGGGCAATCAGGGTTACACAGAGAAACCCTGTCTGTCAGGTCGAAAAGAAACTTGGCCCACTACCCTCCTGGTGCTCTCTTGGTTTTCTTTGGCCCCCTTTCTCTTGGCCTTTGCTTGCTCATCTTTGCGCACTCTCTCTCTTCCTCCCTCTCTCCCTTCCTAACCCCCCCCCCATCTTCTCTTGTCTTGTCTTCTCTTCCTCTCACTCCCATCACCCCCATGGCCTGGTTTAGTCTACTGGTCATGTTTCCTCTATTTTCTCTCCTGCTCTGGACTCCACACACCTCTAGCTGTGCTCTCCCTCAATCTACAATAAAAACCTTCTCCTCAACCATACATCTGAGTAGTCATGTCCTTACTTCACACACCTGCTGCAAAATGGTAGTGTTATTTAGGAATGAGAAGATGGAGGAAGGGAAGCGCATGAGCATAAGTTTGGGGTAGAGAGTCGGATAAGAAGAGCTGAGAGAAGCCCCAGGTACTGAGTGAGCCTGCTGACCAGCAGACCCTTTGGTATGCTAATGAGCACCAGAGTTAGCCATTTGTCCTGATTTCCTTTTGGACCTGATTACTCCCATTGAGCTACAGCTATCATCCAGGAACTCTGGGCACTTATGGGCAGGGCCCAATGGTGACCAACAGTGATCTAAGAGGCAGTGAAGGCAGCTCGGTGGCCCTGGCTTGAGAAAGGCCTGGTGGACTCGGATCCTTAGTACTGGAGGCACCTGTTGAGCTCAAGCTCAGTGGATATCATAGCAGAGGGAGGGGACAACGAGCAGCCAGAGCTGCAGAATGTCCCCCTAACTTCTTTCCACCAGGAACCCCGGAGAAGCTGTGCCTAAGTGAGTCAGACTTCAAGGACTGGCTGACGGCAATTCTCCTTCTTTCCCTCCTCCTTCCTTCGTTCTTTGTACAATTATTTCCACAAATAGCAAACAGCCATATATAAGCTAGCTAATAGAAACTGTCTTCTGCCTCCAAAGCGTCTATAAGCCAGTGGGAAAGAAGAGCATTCAAACTCCTATTGGGAAAATTTCTTAACAACCATCTTTCATATGCTTATTTCATAAGTACATTTGTCTGGTACTTGACATACATGTAAATGTAGAAACACATCTAACTCCTCCAAAAGTTTTTCAGGCACACTCTTCTGTCTTCAGAGTGAGTCTGGTGATTTGTTACATATTTGGGCCATTTTCTGTCTTCTTTGCACTGGCTCCGTTCTGGCTGGAACCACCATGCCCTTAGCTCTCTGCCTCTTCAAGGCTACTGATTCACTGGAGACTAGGATGTGCCAGAGACATCTCACGGGAGAGGGAAGATTCTCTCCTCTTTGGTATTTTGCCTTGTCATGGAGGCAGGAAGGAAGTAGTTCATATCTCATTTAAAAATATTTTTTAATAAAAATATCTCTTTTGGTTTTTACTTAATGTACTCTTCTCTCTTCTTTCAATAGGACTTCGATTTGAGCCCAGTGGGGGTTGGGTTGGAAGAAGAAAGTGATGATAAATAGAATATTAGTTGTCCCTCCCACAGAGCTTAGGTGGCACAGCCCCAGTCTTCCACAAGCATGGCCTTGTATAAAGAAACTGAAGTAGATGAAGATTCATTGCCGGGGACCAGAGAAGACCTTTGTGAAGAAACCCCACTGTGGGCTAGCTCTTAAAAGTGAAATTCACTCCTGTGAGGTAGGGTTTAGATTTTGAGGGAACATCCTGAGCAGTCCAGATTGGTTCATCCGAAGAGCAAGAGAGATTTTAACAGCCACAGGCATTGATACCATGGGGTGGAGGTGGGTCTGACTGAGGGTAGGGAAGAGTAGGGAGAAGATCTGTGTATACCTCAAACTTTGCTCTAGCGTGCTGGTGTGGCCCACCTCCATCCTATTCTGCCTCCTTCTGTGTGGTTTGTACTGGGATCTTGCTATCATAGCTTTCTCCCTGCCCGATTCAACCTTCAAGAATCCAGCTCACACACCACCAACTCAATAGATCCTTCCAAGGTAGTGGCAAAAATTAAATTATTTTTATCATTTATTAATAGCTTCTTCTTCTTCTTCTTCTTCTTCTTTTTTTTTTTTTTTTTTTGTTTGAGTCCCGTACGGTCCCCTGGACGGACGCCTAAGGCACGTTTAAAATTCTCCTCACCTGCGACTGGGTTTGGTTGGCACGTGCAGAGCTGAAACTGCGTGTAAATGCGTGAGGAAAAGAAGGGATAGAGAGAAGAAGGGGTTCCCTTCACGGGTGGAAAGCTGCCTACACGGGCGTGGAGTGCACAGCAAAGGGCTCGGTGCACAGCCTTACCTTCGCCCTACTCCCAAGTCCCGCCTCCTAACTTTCCGCTCTTCTCGTTGGCTGCGTGACCAACCAATAGGCGTGCGGGGAAGTGCGAGCCCCCCCCTCCACCCCGCAGTCTCGGCCTAGGCGGTCAACTCTCGTGCTCGCGTCTCGCGAGCGTTCGGTTTCCCTGGCGGAGGTGGAGGCGGCTCCCGCGCGCTCCGGGTCGCTGAGGCCGAGGGTACCGCTGGGCTGACTAGAATACTGAGACAATGTTTCGAGCAGCGGCGCCTGGGCAGCTCCGGCGGGCGGTGAGTCCCGACAGGGAGGGCCGAGCAGGTGACGTCCGAGGCGCAGCCGGCTGACCCTGTCAGGCGAAGGTCACGGGCTCCCACAGTTCCCACCGCCGGTGTAGACAGGAGGTGCGGTGCCCGAGCCTTGGGTCAAAGTTCTGAAGCCTCCAGCCTTGACCTCTTCCGGGTCGCGCTTCCCCAGCCAGGGTTCCCACGGCCCCGGCTTTCGCGCGGCACTATGGGGCTTCGAGGTTCTTGCGCTTGGAGGGGAGCTGCGTCCCCAGATGCCGCCGTGGGGTAGAGTTCGAAACCTGCTCCCCTCCCCCGCCCCCGTGGCTGCCCTGAGCGCCAACTGTCAAGGGCAGGGGCCGGGCTGAGTGGAGGGCCTGGGGCGTACCAGCCGGGGATCCAGTAGCTTGGGCACTGTTGGTAGTGGGAAGTTTTCAATGCTCATTCCGTAGTGACAAAGTTTACCACTTAGCTGTTTTCCGAGGACTTAAAAAACAAAACAAAACTTTTTTTTCCCCCTTGTCGGAGTGCTGTAAGGGAACAGCAGTTGAAGGCTGACCAATTCCAAGACAATCAAGGAGTTTATAGATTTTCTAATTTACATTTAGGTTGCTATAGAAGCAATACCGTCAGCCTTGGCCTACAAGTTATCCAGACGTCTTGTAACTTTTCTACCTACTTTTTGTTTCAGTGCCTTTTACCCCAATCACCACTGGAATTTTTCTGTCTGGGACACAACTTAGGGGTTTCTTGGAAGTTTGAAGACTTTTTTTTTTTTTTTTTAATTAAAACACATTGTTCAGGATCTTTCTCCTACGAGATTTTTAAAAACCTCCTTTCTATAAGAGAATAAGCAAGTGAAAGCTATGTTTTGGGAGGAAATTCCCAAGTACCAATACCTGACTTGAAGACCTATTTGGTACTTGCAAGGCAATTTTTCGGATTTTATGCCCATCATATTTGTGGTAAGGAGAATTTAAGATTTGGTAATTTTGTAGAGCTACTGGGGAAAAAGTTCACACAGCCAGTGTTCATACATAGGCAGCATTGCCAGACCTTTGTTGTGATTTGCCAAGAATTGTGACCTTGGCTTATTTTTAAAATTAGAAGTCAAGGGTAGTAGAGTACTGTTTCTGAAGTCATTAATATTTTTAAGATTTGAACTGCAAGCAGGAAACAAATGGTATGAATACACTCAAGTGGGCCCACAAACATATATTTAACTTTTTAAAAAATTGTTTATTTATTAATTATAAGTAAGTACACTGTTGCTGTCTTCAGACACACCAGAAAAGGGCATCAGATTTCATTACAGATGGTTGTGAACCACCATGTAGTTGCTGGGAATTGAACTCAGGACCTCTGGAAGAGCAGTCAGTGCTCCTAACCACTGAGCCATCTCTCCAGCCCATATTTAACTTTTTAAATTTCTAAATAACTTAAAGTGTACAGAAAAGTGCCCCTGCAAAATTCCTCACCATTTCCAGAACCCTTCCTCGAATTTCACAGTTGGCACATGGGCTTCGTCTCTCAGTGCACACGCACATTGTTTTTCTAAACTCTTTGAGAGTGTCCTAGACATTCCCTATAATTCTCAATGGTTGCTAGGTATTTTATAGGGATGAGGCTAAGGAATTCACTCTGTAGTAAAGCCCACGCCTTCTGCTGTAGTCCCAGTACAGAAAAACCAGGCAGTCAAGGATTTACAGTGCACACACAACCCCTCCCAAGGCAGCCCAGTTCCTCTGGTTCTCGTGCTCATTTAGTCTCTATTAGAAAAGTTCCTCATCCTTTCAATTTGACATTGGCCTTTTTATGGAGCACAGGCCTCTGTTTTGTAGACTCTCACCCAATTTAGGTCTGCCCGATATTTCCTCGTGACTACTCCTGTACATTCTGTATTGTTAGCAGTGATGTCGGAAGTGATTTGGGCTCTCAGTACATTGTATTAGGAGGCACACGACACTAGTTTGTCCCACTACTAAAGATCTTAACTTCAGTTACTTAGGTAATACGTTGTTTGCCAGGGTTTCCCAATGGTATGTAAATACACTCTGTGTAATTTTTAACTGACTACAAAGATAGAGTGAGACTGTGTAAAGCTGTTTCTCACAGATGTCCACATACTAATTTTTGCACTTGATTTTTAATTGAGAAATAACAGATGATACTATAAAGCCAAAATGATTTATATAAAATCTCTGCTCTTTTTTTGCATGTTTGTGTATGTGATGTATTTGTGTTTGCATATGTGTAGGTGTTGGTGTGTGTGTGTGTGAAGCATGCAGGAGTTGAGTATTCTAGCTGTTGAAGTTGTTCTTACAGGCAGCCAATAGATCTGCTTTTAAAAAAACAAAAAATGTAGGTTCTGGAAATTCAAACTTTTCCCCTCACACTTGGCTAGGCAAGTGCTTTATCCACTGAGCTCTTTCTCCAGCTTCTACTCTTAAATTAAAAAAAAAAAAAAAAAAATCAAACAAAACTTCTGTAGCTATGATTTCTTTGAAAAAACCTAAAGACATGTTTTTACTAATGGCATTTTTACTATCCAAGCCGGTTCAGTCTCAGCTGGTTTGTGTCACTGAGCAATGTTCTTCTGGAGGAAATCCTCAAAGTCATCTGAACGGAGGTGATTTTATTTTGTCTTTTGAAGATAAGGTTTTGTCTAGACTTGGCTGGCCCCAGACTCCTGTCTCTGAATATCAAACATTGGTAGTATAGTCACTCTGTTACTATGATACTCCTCAGTAAAGGCAAATTTGTACAAAGTTACAGAGCTAGAGAGTACACACAAAGAAAATAGTCTAGGATTTGCAGTTGATGTTCTTGATGAATTATTATTAATTTATATAAAAAATTTTTTGTCGGTTAGTAATAGCCTAAAAAGTTTTTTTATGTAGTAAGTGAAGCAACACTTTCAGGTCATTTGAGTGCTCTTGTGTCTGTGTTCATTGGCAGACAGGAAAGAGCATCTGTCATGACTGAGAAGCTATGAACTATTAAGGACAGAACATTTTTCAGAGGCCATTGTCCAACATTGATGAATTATACTAAACTCTGTGATTCACATGCAAATTTAAATTTTGTTTGAAAGAAGGGAGCCAATTTTTGTGTGACTCTGAAACAAAATTTATTGCATAAAGTAATTTCATTAGAATTAATGCTCTCTGCCAATGTGTCTACTAAGAGTCTTGTCTGTTTTTAAAATGAAGAAAATTGACTGTTTTTAATATTATAATCAATGTCATATGACTTTTCTAGTCATGGTTGAAAGCTGCTATGTTTTATTACTAAAGAGGTTAAAGCAGTTTAAGTACAGAAATGTAATATACATTTTATTATGATAAAATGTATGTTAAGTAGGGATAAAAGACTTTAAGTATATATTATTTAATCCCTTTAAATAGTATTTGGCAAGATTTTATAGTTCATTCTCACTGTTTTCTGTTTGTTTTTTAGTTAAGAAGGAAAAGTAAAACACAGCCTTAATCCCTTCCCCCACCCCTTGATACATGTTCCCTGTGTCCTCATTCCATTTATTTAAAGGAGGTTGGGAAGAAATGGGTTAGTGCAGTTCTTACTGTTCTAGGCTGTGAGGGGGTTTGCTAGGGTGCTAGGTTGTGGAGTTGCAGAGATGAATGCTAAGAAACTCACTGTAAACAAAACAGTGTCAGTAGTGTTGAGTTTGAGTAAGAGACGGGCCAGAATGTGTCCGTTGGACAAGATCATCAAGAGTGTTTGTGACCAAAGAGATTGGCTTAGTGCTGTGGAAGAGATGGAGGCCAGCTTGGTGTGAGTAAAGGAGAAAAAGGCGAGATAGTAGGGGGCTCTGTGGATGTTATAAGTTTGGCTCTAAGAAGGTGTAGGGAGGGTGATGATGTCTTTAAACCCTGCACTCAGGAAGTATGCTACTCGATGACAGACCAGTAAGCTTTATACAGGCAAATGGCTGGAATGCAAAGAGGAAAAAAATCACATTTTACTGTTTGGAATTAAGTATAGTCAGTATCTAGATAAATTCCCAAGAAGCATGGTGGGTTATCTATGTCAGTGACTTAGGAAATCAGGTACTGCCTTGTGATGACCAATTAATTGGATTGACAATTTGGTTGGATTAGGGAGCCCAGAGTAGTAATACTAGTCTGTAATCCCAGCACTCAGGAGACAGAGGCACACAGATCTCTTAAGCTGGAGGTCAGCCTTGCATATATGTTGAATTTCAGGCTATTGGAGCTATATATGAGATGCTGTCTTTAAAACAACAACAAAAACAAATCAAACATGTAGGCATTAATAAGTCAGATCTTTGGGCACTAAGTTTAACTGAGGAGGGTCACCTATCCTGAAAGTGGTGGCAGCATCCTTTGGGCTGATGTTCTAACTGGAATAAACAAGGAGAAAGCCACTTGAGCACCAGCATTCATCTCTCTCTTCTGCTCCAGGAAGGAAGCCCATCTGAATGCTCCCATCCCTGTGAATTCTGCCATCTTCCCTGCCCTGATGAGCTCTGTCTTCTTAAGATAGAGCCAGAGCAGACCCTTTCTAATTGAGTTGCTTCTTATCAGGTCACAGCAGGGGTTAACCTACAGATGATCCAGGAACTGTTGCTTTTTAGATTTCAAATACTTTAGTCTCTCAGCATTTGCTGAGTGCCACTTATATGCCAGGCACAAAAGTAGATACTGACTTCATAGTGAAAGCAATCCCTGCCTGTCTGGTAGCCTGGAGAAGACACGTGCTAAGCACACTAATTAGAATCAGTGTAGGGAGAATGAATGAATGAATGAATGAATGAATGAATGAATGAATGGATGCTGGGAGCATGAACTCCTCTGGGGGCTGGAGAAAGTCTAAAAGGGCATTGCAGAGTATTAGGAAACTAAAGTTTACTAAGCTTCTTATTACACAGTAATGAAAATGATGGTTTTTCTCTAACTTTTTATATTCTTATTGCTTGTGGCACCAGGGATGTTAGACAAGTACCCTACCATTGGTCTTTATACCCCATTGCATTTTACTTTTTACTTTGATTCAGATTGATAACTTTGTAGCCAAGGCTGGCCTTGAATTTGTGTTCTTCCTAATTTAGACTTATTAGCTGAAATTCTAGGTCTGTAACACCCAGCTAAGATTTTTCATAGATTAAAATTGTAAGTCGTTGAAATGGCTTAGTGAGTAGAGGTGCTTGCCATCAAGTCTGACAGTTGTAGTTTGATGGGTCCCTGGAATATACATGGTGAAGAGAACTAACCCCTTAGGATATACTCTGACCTCCACATACTCAGAATGGTGTGTGTGTGTGTGTGTGTGTGCGCGTGTGCATACACACACAAATACTTTTTTTTATGTGATGGAGAATGCCTCAGTGGTTAAGAGTGCTGGAGCCTCAGCACCCACATGGTGGTTCACATCCATCCATAACTCCAGTTTTGGGATCTAATAGATTTCTTTGAGCTCTGTGGGCTCCTAGGGGTGCATGTAAATAGACACATGCAGGCTAAACATTCATACACATAAATATATCTAAAATTAAAATGTTCATTTTTTTTAACTTTTGTCTGTTTGAAATCAATTATCTTACCATTGTTTTGATTCTGTCCATGTCCTATATGTTAACATGTTTTTATTTTTAATCTGGTGTTTCTGAAGCTGAAGTAGGAACAAAATATCTGTCATATTAATTGATTATTTAAAATTATCTTTATGAGGAGAAGGAGAAAGATGGCTGTGGCCACCAGCACCTGCTGCAGAGCTTAAAGTCTGAGAAATCCATGGAGGTTCCTAGGAGCAAAAGAGTCTGCAGGGCCAGCAATAGCTCCTGAGCAACTAGATAAAAAGATGGAGTAGGCTTATGGGTAGATGCTTTTTAAGTGTGGATACACAAAATTGCAAGGAAAGATGGCTGAACAGAGCCAGAAGAATGATGAGTCTGTTCCCTGTGCTGTTCTGTCTCAGCCAGCAGGCTGCAAGCACAAAAGTCATTCCCGATGAGCAGTGGAGCTGTTGGCACCCAGGACAAGGAGATGTACATCCCTTTGGCTCCAGGCCTACCAGCTGGCTTCCCTCATGGAGCCACTGTAGCTGTGGCCTGCTGGGAGATAGAAGGCACAGGGCAGCAGTGCTGCCCACAGGCTACAGACACAAGAGTTGAGCCTGGCAAACCCTGGAATGCCAGACATTCAGGGCAAGAAGGTGTGCAGCAGACAGGCCTGAGCACAGACCTGCCCCAGAAAGCCCTACTTAGCTGCAAGATCACCCTGACTCTGGGTAACAGCAGGATAGCTGAGAGTCACAGCAATGGTTCAGTATTTTTGATGCTTAGAAACCAAAAAGCCTTGAACCTGACCAACAACTCCTTGCAATGAATATTTGTATGCAAAGCTGTCTGGGGAAAAAAAAGGCTATGTGACAAACTGCAGGTTTTAGTGCCACTAAAATAAATAAATACTGGATGGAGATATGGGAAAGATAGAGGAATGCAGTGATGAGTAAGTACTGGGGAGGCAGTACTAGAGATGTGATAACAGCCATGTGAGAAGGTCGCAGTGGATGGGTGGGAGATGACTACAGTTAACAGTGATGTGCAGCAACCTCGAGCTTCCACTCTGACTCAGCCCTGAAACATGCTACCCACCTGCATGATTGGCCTGGCTCTGAGCAGTTACAGGATGTCTAAGATGAAGAATGATTTGTTTTCTGGATTGGATCTCCTCAAAAGACCTCTAAGGAGGCCACTTTGTTATTCATTTCCAGTCCCCTAATATGCTTTAAAGCAGGAGGGTCATGTGGATTTTTTTGATACATTATTTTTCTGTGTAACAATCTCAGCTGTCCTGGAACTCATTCTGTAGGCCAGGCTGGCCTCAGACTAAGTTCCTCTGCTTCATGAGTGCTGGGATTAAAGATGTCCACCATGATGCCTGAATGATGCTTATACTGTAACCCGAAGCCACATTGATATCTTTTTCCTGTGCTGCCACCAAAGCCTGTTATTGGTGGCACAGGACCAAGTTGATGTCCATGCTTTACACTGCCACAGGAGACCATGCTGAGGTCAGTGGCATCTACTGACACCAAGGACCATGTGGATGTCTGGTCTTCACTGTAGCCAGAAACCATGTGTAAGTCCTTGATCCATCCTCCTGCTGACTGTAAAGGGCAAGGGAGGGCAATACTTTTGCCATGGTATTGATAACTGCAGAATTACAGTTGAGAAAGAAGGACATAGGCTTCTGTAACAACCGCCTTCCCCCGAAGTAACCTCTATAGAAAACTATCAGAGAGAACTCTTTAAAACTGATAAGGATGCTGAAGTTTAGCATATTCAAACCATTGAAACACCAGCAGAATTGCTGCTTGGTATCTTTGAAACTTTTTACAATTACATCTTTCAGTGGAAGGTGCACGCACATGCCACAGTGCACACATGGAGGTCAGAAGACAACTTGTGGAATCTCTGCTCTCTTTCCTCCATGTGAGTCTGGGGTGGAACTCAAGACTTGCAGCACAGGGTAGGTGCCTTCACCAAGTGAATACCTCCAATCTTTAGTGTCATCTTTTAACAATAGGATTCTGCTTTTAGCTACTTTGATATTGAATGATTTTTCACCCAAATTAATGGGAATCAACTTTCACAACTAATTCAAACCTGTTATTTCTGAATATACTAATTAATGCCATAATATTCTCAGTACAAGACTGGTGTATAACTGAATATAATTTGATAGAATTTGTCTAGCTCCTAGCTCGACAGTTAATAGATTATGTTTAAGGATTTTAAATTGAGGTCTCTGTCAGATATTTATTAGACATAGTGGAAATGGTTTTGATGTTTTAGTGTTAAGAAATTTGCATTTTGAGCCAGGCTGTGGTGTCCCATGCCTTTGATTGCAGCACTCAGGAGGCAGAGGGAGGTGGATTACTGAGTTTGAGGCCAGCCTGGTCTACAGAGAATTCCAGGACAGCCAGGGCTACACAGAGAAACCTATCTAGAATAAACTAAAAAAGAAAGGAAAGAGGGAAGGAAGGAAGGAAGACAGAAAGAAATTGTTTTAGGCATAGTACTACCTGAGAACCCAGCTATACCACTCCTGGGCATATACCCAAAAGAAGCTCCAACGTCTAACAAGTTGTCCTTGACACATGTTCCACCATGTTCATAGCTCCTTATTTATAATAGCCAGAAACTGGAAAGAACCCAGATGTCCTTCACCAGAGGAATGGATACAGAAATTGTGGTATGTTTACACAATGGAGTACTACTCAGCTATTAAAAACAATGACTTCATGAAATTCCTAAGCAAATGGATAGAACTTGAACCTATCCTCCAGAGTGAGGTAACCCAGTCACAAAAGAACACTCACGGCTAGTATCCACTTATCATGGTATGTAATCACTGATAAGCAGATACTAGCCCATAAAGCTCGGGATACCTAAGAAACAATTCACAGAACTTATGAAGCTCAAAGAGAAGGAAGGCCAGAAGGTGAATGCCTCAGACCTTCCTAGAAGGGAGAACAAACCACTCATGGGAAGAAGTAAAGGGACAAATAGAGGAGCAGGGATTAGAGAAAAAAAATCATCCAGAGACTGTCTCACCTGGAGATCCATCCCATATGCAGCCACTAAACCCACGCACTATTGCTGATGCTAAGTAGTGCTTACTGGCAGGAATCTGATTGGATGCCTCTTCAGAGGCTCTACCAGAGCTATATTTATACAGAGGAGGATGCTTGCAGCTAACCATCAGACTGAACATGGGAACCCCAATGAAGAAGCTAAAGAAAGGACTGAAAGAGCTGAAAGAGTCTTCAACCCCATGGGAAGAACAAAATGATCAACTAACCAAACCCACCACAGCTCCCAGAGACTATAACACCAACCAATGAGTTTGAATGGAGAGTCCCATGGCCCGAGGTGCATATGCAGCAGAGGACAGCATTGTCTGACATCAGTGGGAGGAGAGGCCTTTAGTCCATCGAAGGCTCATTCTGCCAGTGTAGGGGAATGCTGGTGTGAGAAGGTGGTTGGGAGAGGGAACACCTTCATGGAGGCAATGGGAGGGGGAGGGGAGATGGGATTGGGGGAAAGGGGATATAATGTAAATATCAGAAATGTAAATACAGAGAATATCCAATTAAAAAAGAAAAAAGAAACTCTCTTAGGGTTTCTATTGTCATGAAACACCATGACCAGAAAGCAAGTTGGGAAGGAAAGGGTTTATTTGGCTTATACTTCCATATTGGTTTTCATGATCGAAGGAGGTCAGGATGGGAACTCAAGCACTCCTGGAGGCAGGAGCTGATAGAGGGATGCTGTTTACTGACCACTAGCCCAGGGATGGAACCACTTAAAATATGATAGGCCCTCCCTTCCCCCATCAATCACTAATTAAGAAAATGCCTCACAGCTAGGTCTTATGGGAACATTTTCATTTCAGGTTCCCTCCTTTCAGATAACTCTAGTTTGTGTCACGTTACATAAGACTTCTTGATTTTTGTTGGGTAAGGGTCTGGTATTGTAAAGGTAGACACAGCTTAATTTATGCCATCAAGAAAATATTTTCTTAATACACTTAAGACTGAGCATTGCATATCAAAATGTTTTCCTTAAAGTCCACATGTATAACAGTTATTTTGAAAGATTACATTAACATTCCTCTCCTTTTCTTTTAGGTCTCATTGCTCCGTTTTCAGAGTACCTTGGTAATAGCTGAGCATTCAAATGATTCCCTAGCACCCATTACTCTAAATACCATCACGGCTGCTGGACGTCTTGGAGGTGAAGTGTCCTGCTTAGTAGCTGGAACCAAATGTGACAAGGTGAGACCTTCTTAAGGGCAGCCGTAGAAAATATAATCTCCACCAAGAGGCAGTGGAAGAGGGCAGCAGAGACTGATGCCTAGCAGTATAACCAAACTGGGCTCTAGTCCTCAGTTCAATGGCCAGTGTCACAGAAATTATTGTGCATGAAAAAGCCAAAAGGTTTTCTCATGAAGCATTTTATCTTCAAAATGAGGTGGAATGCTTGATTTAGTTCTGCTGGCACCATCCTGTCCATCAGGTACCAGGTAGAGTGCTTTCTGAGTCTCCTTCGAGGTTAATAGCAGATTAGGTACTGATGAGTTGCTTCTAATTCCAGAAAGTGGTCAATCTGGGCAAAGTATCAGGGGTGCTAATATTTAATTGGTAGAAGAATTCAAATCTCAGCCTCATTCTTCTCAAATTAAGGCTGGTTGGTTTTGTTGTGGTTGTTAAGTAACAGCTTTGGAAACTAACTCTTGGGAAACTTTATTCTGCTGTGCAGACAAGAGCCTATTAGGACTACAGAGCTTTAGCTGCCAGTTCCCCTCCACTATGTCAGAACTGCTGAGTGTATGACTGGGAGTTTGACTCTCATGAAGGAGTAAACGTAGAGAGAGAATGTTTCTTTTTTAGCGGGTTATATATTTTATTAAGTTGGTGTAGAGCACATAATAATGCAGGTTCAGAATGCTAGTGTCACTTTGGATTTCTTGCATGAGATTGGTAAGATAAAGAAACCTACATGACCCAAAACCTGCTAAACAGAGATGCTAAATACTAGTACATCTCTGTGTACGACAGTGTGATGTGCTGCTCAGCACTCGGCCCGGCAGAGTCCTCCTGTGTCCTTTCAGTGACTATTGTGAGGCCATTTAGTCCATGGAAGAGGTTAGAAGGCACAGCTTCTTGTGCAGGCAGAAACTCCATGTTGACAATGGGCTGTAATTGAAGATTTTTCTCTAGTTCTTGGAATTATTAATCCTACTCTCAGAAGAAATTATTGCCAAATGAAGTGCAGTCAACATTAGAGAAGTTGTGCCTTCACTCCTAACAGGTCCCGGGTCTAATGCATGTTGTTCGCTTGGAGATCTCTGTCTGTCTGTCTATCTGTCTATCTGTCTATCTGTCTATCTATCTATGAAGAGAATCTCATTTTAATCCTAACTTTCTTTTCTTCCTTCTTTTTTTTCCTTTGGATTTGTGAGATTTGAATTCCCTCTATCCCATACTGGCTTGGAACCTGTGATCCTCCTACCTTATCCTCCCAAAGCTGGGCACTACATCCAGTTTTTACTTTTCACCTCCTAAAATAATGCACTTAAATTAGCATCAATGAAAAAACATAGGTTTTTAGCTAAATTTGAATAAAAGACTGTTGATTTTGGTTTATCAATTAGTACTAAAAAGATTTTATTTTGTTTTATGTATATGAGTTTTGACTGCTTGTATAGGAATCAAGCATGCAGTGCTCTGGAGGCCAGAAGAGGCTGTCAGATCCCTTGGAGCTCAAGTTACAGATAGTTCTGTGCTGCCTTGTATATGCTAGGACCTGTACCTAGGTCCCCTTTGAGAACAGCAAATGCTTTTAACTGTTGAACTGTCTCTTCAGTCCAGTTCTTTTGTGGTTTTTATTTATTTTTTTTTAAGGTAGAATTTTTATAGTGTCACTAATTAGGTCAGTTCATAGTAAAATCAGTTGGCTTGTAATTTTCCTTAAGTAATATTTTTTTTTAAGAAAGGGCTGGAGAGATAGCTCAGTGGCATACAGGCCGTTCTTGCTGAAGACCCAGGTTTGATGCCCAGCACCCATGCTGACTACTTACATCTGCCTGTAATGTTAATTCTAGGACACCCAGTGCCTCTGACTTCCTTAGGCACCTGTACTCTTGTATACATATATGCCCTCCCCATACACATAGCTATTTTTTTAAACTTTATTTAAAAAAATAATTTTTAAAAGCCTAGTATGGTGGAATGTTTGTAATCATAGTATTCTTGAGACTGAGTAGAAGATTGTTGCCAGATCAAGAACAGCCTGGGCTACGTAGTAAATACTAGGCCAGTTAAGGCTGGTAGCAAGACCCTTCTGGGGAGAAAGAATACCAAAGTAAGGCAAAAAAAAAAAAAAAAAAAAAAGCAGCAATGTTTTTATTTTTTAAATTATTTTTATTGACTGTTCTAGATAGTTTTATGTCAACTTGACACATCGTCAGAGAGGAGGGAGCCTCAGTTGAGAAAATGGCTCTATAAGATCAGTTGTGAGCACGTCTGTAGGACATAGTTTTTAATTTGATTGATTTGGGGGAGCGGACTGGGCCTTGTGTGGGCTTTTGAAACCTCAACCCCATGCCCTCTCTTTCTCCTCCCACTTCTAAGGACACACCTCAACAAGAACACACCTTCTAATCCTTTCACAGAGTCATCAGCTGGTCAGCTGGAGACTAAGGATACAAGTGTATGAGGCTTTGAGGCGTTCTTATTTATACCTCCACGTCATCTCAAAACAGACAACAAGCAATTTTTCATACTGGCCATTAGGATTTTATGCTTGGTTGTCTGGCATCAATGGGAGAAGAGGCCTTTGGTCCAGTGAAGTCACGGTTTCCCAGTGTAGGGGAATGCCAAGGCACTGAGGTGGAGAGGGTGATTGGGAGTGGGAACAAGTGGAGGGGGAGGGGGTAGGAGTGGGGAGAGGATAACATTTGAAATGTAAATACAGATAATATCCAATTTTTTTTTAAAAGAGAAAAAAAGATTTTATGCTTGATTAAAACTTGGCAGTGTTGGTTCATTGTTTCTCTTAGGTGGATACTTACAAATCCTTCTCTATCACAGGTGGTACAGGATCTCTGTAAAGTTCCTGGCATAGCAAAAGTTCTGGTGGCTCAGCATGATGCATACAAAGGCTTCCTTCCAGGTGAGCTGTTCCAGTGGGAAAATGGAGTGTCTGTTCTGCTCAAATATATGATTATGAAGACAGCATAAAATGTGGTTCACCTATTGTGTTTCATTCTCAGAGGAACTCACACCATTGATTTTGGAAACTCAGAAGCAGTTCAGTTACACACACATCTGTGCTGGAGCGTCTGCTTTTGGAAAGGTGAGAAGTGCTATCCGACCTTTCTACTTGATCAGTATGAATTTCAATGAGCTGGAAATGTAATGGGCTTTGCTTAAATAGCCAGTCCTGACTTACTTGCACTAAAGGGCATACTGCTAACATTTATTCTTTCAAGACAAATTCTTCAGTTTGTCTCAGAGATAACTATTCTTTCATCCCCCTTCTCTTCCCTTCCACCTTCTTTCTGCTTTCTGGCTATTATACAGTTGTCAAGTATTTCTTCTCATATACTTCTATCATGAGCCATGACCTCCCAATTCACCACAGGGCCAAAGTGACAGGACAAAGTGATTGAAATCATGGGCCAAGATAACATACCTCCTTTTGCTCGGGTTATTTTTTTCACAGTGACAAAAAAGTAATAAACATAATTCACAGGTTTATCACAGACCTACTATGGTCTCCCTATGCAATTCCTTCTATGGACTTTTCCTCATTTCAAATGTATTTATAGGTTACAGCATAAGCATCTATCTATTTTTGTCAAACTTTTATCTTTCTTCAAGACCAGAGTAAAAAAGCCAAGAAAGCATAAAGAAGGTGGAAGGGAAGGGAACGGGGACGAAAGAATAAGCATTTTAAGATCTCCTTTTAAGTACACTTAGAAAGACTTTGTCTCAAAATAAAAAATAAAAGAGAGGCCTAGGGAAATGGCTCAGTGGGTAAGAACTTGGCTCTGAAAGAATGAGGGTCTGAGTACAAGTCTTCAGCACCCACATAAGGGCATGGTTGCATGTGCTTATAACTCTAAAACTGGTCATTGGTTACAGGAAGATACTGAGAGCTTGCTGGACAACTAGCCTAACCCAAAGGGTCAGTTTCTGGTTCAGTGAGAGACCTTGCCTCAAGACAATAAGGTGGAGAGCAATAGAAGGTTCTGCTTTGGGCACTTGATGTATGTGTACAGATGTGTACACTTGAGCACTTAGGTGCATGTATACAAACATACACATACCTCAGAAGGAAAAGGGGCTGATTTGTAAATCAACTTGACTACTCATGTGTACAACATACCCAGTTCATTCCTCAGTACAGGAAAAATAGCTGTGCATAAATATACTCTGAGTAGGAAAGTTGGATATAGTATGGTAGTATAAAAAACAAGGATGCAGATCCCTTTCACATTTCTAACTTACTTGGCCCATTTCAGGAGTGTAGCTCTTAGCAATGACATGTTCTCTTAGGTCTCTTTCGATCAGTCTTTAAATTGTTCATGTACATACATATTTGTATTGTTTTGTGACTAGGAGTTTTTGCTTAATAACATCTTGAAAATATTAGCTCACAATGTGTTTGTCTACATAACTTTCCAAGTTAGTCAAGGTCAGATAGGATGTTTTTAGTCACTTGCTTCAAAAAAATATTCTTGCACATACATCTTAGAATACTCTGTGTTAGCATGTCTTTAATATTGAGTGTTAAAAGTAGAACAGTTGAATGAGAGACTGTTCTTTAAACATTTTGGTAGAAATTGTTAAATTGCCAACAACAGTATTATAAATTTTAACATCTCTCTCTAAATGGATGGATGAATCTTTGTGGACCGCCCAGTCTCTTGAGAGTACTGCTTCTGTGTTGGGTAATTAAATCTTAAGTTTGGTTGACAAAAGTTTATCTGGAAAATGAGCCCAACAACAAACCGTGTTTGCTGTGTTTTAATTTCCAAATTTTTTGCTCTGGTCTTGAAGAAAGATAAAAGTTTGACAAAAATAAATAGATGCTTGTGCTGTAACCTATAAATGCATTTGAAATAAGGAAAAGTCCATAGGAGGAATTGCATAGGGAGACGATAGTAGGTCTGTGATAAACCTGTAAATTGTGTTTATTACTTTTTTGTCACTGTGAAAAAAATAACCCGAGCAAAAGGAGGTATGTTATCTTGGCCCATGATTTCAATCACTTTGTCCTGTCACTTTGGCCCTGTGGTGAATTGGGAGGTCATGGCTCATGATAGAAGTATATGAGAAGACATACTTGACAACTGTATAATAGCCAGAAAGCAGAAAGAAGGTGGAAGGGAAGAGAAGGGGGACGAAAGAATGAGCATTTTAAGATCTCCTTTGAAGTACACTAGCAACCATTTTGCCGTAGGTCCTATTTCCTAAAGGCCTCATCATCTCCAAGTGCAGTAAATACTAGAAACAGGCCTTCAGCACATGGGTCAGGGGTCAGGGGGAGTGCATTCAAGTACTTGTCGAAGTATTCAACCTCCTTCACCATAAGGGAAATGCACATAAAACTTTAGATTCCACTTCATCCTCATCAAGGTAGCCATCATCAAGAAAACAAAAAACGGAGAATTCCGGTGAGGATGTAGGGGAAGAGGGTGCCTTATTTACTGCTGGTGGAAGTGTAAACTAGTACAGCCATTGTAGAAATCAGGTTTCTCAATGAATTAAAAGTAGAACCATCATATGAGTGGGCTGTACCATTCCTGAGCTTATACCCAAAAGACAGTATTTTCTACCACAGAGGTACTTGAACACGTTACTGTGAAATTATTCACAATAGCAAGGAAATAGAACCAGCTTAGATGTCTATCCACAGATAAATGGATGCAAAAAGTGTGTGAATGCTCGGCTGTAAGAAATAAAAATGAAAATTTCAGGAAAATAGATGAGTCTAGAAGCTCATATATATTGAGATGGCCCAGATTCAGAAAGATAAATAGACACACTCTTTCTCTGGTGAGTGTTTCTTAGCTTTGAATGTTTATATATATGTGTATAGGTCATGAAAGTAGAAAGGGGACCTCAGAAGAAAGAAGGGGTGCTTAGGAAGTTGGGCAGGATGGTAGAACACAGTGAAGGTGGAAAGGAGACCCCTGGAGTGGAGGGGTAGTGGAAATGGGAATGGGGAAAGGGTGGAAGAGGACGATCTTCAGAGCAAGGAAACTAACATAGGTACTTTTTAGTAGTCAAGGTCAGAGTTCTTTCTTTATTCATGTTTAAAAGAGATTACTATCTAATGCAGGTATGACAAAATGCAAATTAGAACCTTTTCCCTCAGCAACTACAGTCAAGAAGATGACCATCACTTTGTAGGAAGTTACTGAGTAGAAACAGGCTGGGAACGAAGAGAACTAGAAGACATAACCATTATCTTCAGGGTGTTTAGAATCCTAGTTAGGGGTCATACACTGTAGATACTAAGTTATTTTAGAACAAAAGTCCATGCTAGTCAAGGCTAATACATTGTAACCATATGTGCCTGTGGGAGAATACAGAATGAGGTAGAATGACAGATAGTTTGAAAGAATCTTTACAGAAGAGAGAGAACTATTTTGTGGTGTTACCTTGAATGCATGCCTTCCAGAAGTAGTGTCATAAAACCAGGGAGGTGCCACTGAATGAGCTATGAAGTCAGTGTCTTTGTGGGATAAAAATCAATGCTTCTCAGGACTGGAGAGAAGGCTCAGTGTTTTAAGAGCACTGACTGCTCTTCCAGATGTCCTGACTCAATCCTCAGCGACCAAACATGGCTCACAACCATCAGTGGGATCCCATACCCTCTCTTGGTGTGTCTGAAGAGAGTTATAGTGTACTCACATACATAAAATAAATAAATAAATCTTATAAAAAAGCAATGGTTTCTTTTAAAGTTACATGTATTATGTAAAAGAACCTCAGTCCAGAATTTGGAAATTCAGTCTTTGTGGACTCTCTTCTGCTTCACAATACATGTATAACATATAACTGTTATGTGCCTGTATCAGCTAGAGCACGTGTGCTTGTTTCTGATGTTCATTTTATATGTGACACACAAGCTGCTGTGATTGATCTGTTTATACAACATGAACTTGACAAAGGTTGCACTGTCTGTTGAAATTTTTTCTTTTATGTTTTCTAGTAAATATATATAATAAAAGCTTTTCCAGTATTTTACTCTACTAATTGTTTGCTCTTTCTCCTGTTTAAATTCAGGGATCCATAACTGTCACATTTTGTACTTGATATTTATTAGGGCAATGGATCTCATAATTTATCAAATTGAATCAGCTTCTTATTACTATAAATCTTATATAACTCTTAATATACAGAAATGGTAGGCACTTAATTTCAAAGACTATCTTAAAAGCTGGGCTGATACCTCTTGTCTAAAGATACATGTGAAGTATAAAATATTTAAATTTGAATTAAAATTTATGCAGAAGCTATATCTCCCTTTAAAGGGTTTTAGAAGATACTATTGTTGATTATTATATCAGTCAGCTTGCATTTGTAGCTCACTGCTCCTTTTCTTTTAGAACCTTCTGCCCAGAGTAGCAGCCAAACTTAATGTTGCCCCAGTTTCTGACATCATTGAGATCAAATCACCTGACACATTCGTGAGAACTATCTATGCAGGTAAGTTCTAAGGAAGATAATCAACATGCTAATTTTCAAGTATACATAAATCTTAAAAATAGGATTTGGAAATAAATTGGTGATTAAATAGACCATCTAAAAGTTTCTGAGAAATGCTTTGGTTGAGAATAGCTACTAGACCCTGACATAGCATTCTGTCTGATTTATTATGTGCACAGTACAGTTAGTTTATGGAGTGATAAGAGCTATTCACCCAGTAGTTGATAAAAATTAAGTTTGCCATCTGATATATATGTATTTCAAAATTTTAATTGTGATGTAATTATATCACTTTTCCTTCCAAACTCTCCTTGACATTCCATTTGTTGTCAGTTGATGACCCATTTTTCTTTACACACACATACATACACATATGCATAACTACTTAAAAACATCTACTATGCCTGTTTATTTTGCTTGTGTGTATATTTCAGAGCTGGCTACTTCTGTTTAGATAGCCATCTGTAATGGATACCCAATTAAAGGACTCATCGCTGAGACTAGTTATCCCTCTCTCAGCAGTCATTGCTTTCCTGTACTTCTTTGTCTAGTGATGGGACCTGTGAGATTTCACCCTTCCACAGTAGCATGTCTCTTGCTATTGTCATTGTTCAGGTCTTCATTAAGTAGCTGTATTTTGTAAGTAGTACCTTGAAAGGCAAGCTCTTTTGAAAATAGTATTTTTAGTCTTTGCTTTCAATGTGCAGTTGAAGTTCAGAGTGCATTAAACAGTTCATTTCAGTGTCTTTTTATTTGATTGATTATTTCTAAGCACAAATATTTCTAGTGGGGCTAGAGAAGGCAGCAATTTTGGTTACTGCCTTTGTTCTAGTTAAAATTGTTGTATGGTCTTTTAGACCTGTAATCTTCAGTAATATTCAAGTATTTCATCATGTGTCAGTCACTCAGAATGGGAAATGTCTCATCCTTTTAAAACTTTGGTCTTCTGAACTTGCATTTCATGTCCTGCCATGCTTTCACGTATCTCTGTTGGCGTGTGTAGCAATGGCATGTGTATTAAGGCACAGCAGCTCGTATTTTTAGGTTACGGATAGAGTTGGTTTGGGAGAAAAAAGCTTTCTTCCCACTCCCTGCTGAGAGGTAGGCGCCTTCTCGCTGCAGCCACCTGCTTCAGTTTGTAGTAACTGTGGCCTTAAAAGACATCCAGAAGTGTGCAGGTGGTCCCTGGGGAAGGTCTTCACTCTGTTGCTCCTCCGCGCCTAGACTTAGCTGGGGTAGGAAACAACTTGCCCATGGTTATTTTTGCCTTGTCTTCATAAAATAAATTTGACCCTGCGAAGAATACTTTTGGCATTCCTTCCTCATAATAAAATTTGTGTTTCAGGAAATGCATTGTGTACAGTGAAGTGTGATGAGAAAGTGAAGGTGTTTTCTGTTCGAGGAACATCTTTTGAGGCTGCAGCAACAAGTGGAGGTAGTGCCAGTTCAGAAAAGGGTAAGCGTTCATGTGAACCTTTTTGATAGGTTGGCATTTCTTGTTTGTTTGGCTTAGATTAGAATAAGGGACAACCTCTACTTCATTTCTGGTGCAAAGTAAAAATTCACCTGACTCATATTCCAAGGTTATATAAATAATTATAATTTATGTCTGTTTCACATCATCTTGGTACAAGGACAATCACTTTGGTAGATTAAAGAGTAGGCGAGAAGATCAATCATGATGAAACTGTCACGTTTGTGTCAGGGCTGTTTAACTCTCATTATTGTTTCCTATTGTGGCATTTGAGTGATTCAACATAATAGAAGAATGTAATAACAGTAGGAAATAGGGGTTCCACTTTAACATGTCTGGCACATTATTTGAACACTAGAGAGAATGGGTTATTCTGGTTTTTACAGATGAACTTATGAGTAGTATTAACCTCTCAAAAGAGCCATGCCCTCTTAATGCTTTTTAATTAAAAAAATGAATTTGGGACCGTGAAAATGCATTAACTTAGTTTCTTAGAATTGGATGTTTGTGTGTTGGTCTTAAAAATAATTACCATTGTATATTTGAAATCATCATAATTTTTAATTTGTCTGTCTATGTATGCAGCACCAAGTACTTCTTCAGCAGGAATATCAGAGTGGCTTGACCAGAAATTGACAAAAAGTGACCGGCCAGAACTGACTGGTGCCAAAGTGGTGGTCTCTGGTGGTAAGTGCAATGGTAACTTAAAAGATGGCACAGGCTATGTAGTACATAGACCTCGTTAAAGGGACAGACTTTTATTTAGGTTTGGTGGTTCTGGGGGTGGAACCCAGGGTCTTGTACCCAGTAAGTAAGCTCTAGACTACTGAGCTGAATCCATAGTCTAAAGTGTAGGTGTTTGGTTTTAATTTTCTTTACAAATGACAGAAGTTGGTAAATTGCAAGTATAAGCAATATTTTACTAGGAATATGAAATTAGACTATAAATAGAATGTGGGCTTCCTGTCTCATATCTAACACTGGGGAGCAGGGCACAAATCTCATCTGCACATCTCTGCCACATGGTATCTTGGTTTTACAGATGCCCATGTTTTTCTGTGGCATTAGATTGGATTCCAAATTGTAGAAAAAGTGGTCGGAATCATTTCATTTTCTGGAGAAATGAAAATAATAGATACAGAGTGTTTGCTCTCAGAAATTTTGAAATCTAGCCAGAATTTAGTTTAGTTATGTAGGGAATATTTACCAAACGCTAATAAGAGTTTGCTAATATCACAGATATGGCAGTGACCCTTCAGAGCTGTGGATCAGGCATCTTGTACTTAAAGTGTTTTCGTTATAGTAAAGAAACTTTAAATAAGTTTTTAATTGGATAGTTTATGTATTTACATTTCAAATGTTATCCCCTTTTGAGGTTCCCCCCTAACATCCTCCCAACCCCTGCTTCTATGAGGATGCTCTCCCTCCTTCCACCCACCCACACCCAACTGAACACCCTGACATTCCCCTATACTGTGAAAATGAGCTTTCACAGGACAAAGGGCTTCTCCTCCTGTTAATGCCAGACTATATCATCCTCTGTTACAAATATGGCTAGAGCCATGGGTCCTCCCATGTGTACTTGGTTTGGTGGTTTAGCCCCTGGAAGATCTGGGGCGGGGGGGGGGGTGATTAGTTAATATTGTTGTTCTTTCTATGAGGTTGCAAATCCCTTCAGCTTCTTCAGTCTTTTCTCTAACTCCTCCATTGGGATCCCCATGCTCAGTTCGATGGTTGGCTGCAAGCATCTTAATCTTTATAAGTAAGGCTCCTGTCAGCATGCACTTCTTGGCATCAGCAATAGTGACTGGGTTTGGTGGCTGTTTATGGGATGGATTGCCAGGTGTGGCAGGCAGTCTCTGGATAGCCTTTCCTTCACTCTCTGCTCTACTCTTTGTCTCCATATTTCCTTCCGTGACTATTTTGTTCCCATTTCTCAGAAGGACTGACGAATCCACATTTTGGTCTTCCTTATTCTTGAGCTTCATATGATCTGTGAATTATATCTTGGGTGTTCCAAGATTTTGAGCTAATATCAACTTATCACTGAGTGAATACTGTGTGTGTTCTATTGTGTTTGAGTTACCTCACTCAGGATGATATTTTCTAGTTCCATTCATTTGCCTAAGGATTTCATGAAGTCATTGTTTTTAATAGCTGAGTGTACTGCATTGTCTAAATGTACCACATCTTCTCTATTCATTCTTCTGAAGAAGTACATCTGGGTTCTTTCCAGCTTCTGGCTATTATACATAAGGCTGCTATGAACATAGTGGAATGTGTGTCCTTGTTGTATGTTAGAGCATCTTTTGGGTATATGCCCAGGATAGCTGGGTCCTCAGGTAGCAATTTTCTGAGGAATTGCCAAAGTGATTTTCAGAGTGGTTTTACCAGCTTACAAACCTACTAACAATGGTGGAGTATTCCTCTTTCTTCACATCCTCGCCAGCATCTGCTGTCACCCGAGTTTTTGATCTTAGCCATTATACCTACTATGAGGTAGTCTCAGGGTTGTTTTATTTTGCATTTCCCTGATGAGTGTTGAACATTTCTTTAGGTGCTTCTCAGCCATTTGGTTCTGCTGAGAATTCTTTGTTTAGCTCTGTCCCCCATTTTTAAATAGGATTATTTGATTCTCTAAGTTTAACTTCCTGAGTCCTTTGTATATATTGGATATTAGCCCTCTACCAGATGTAGGATTGGAAAAGATCCTTTCCCAATCTGTTGGTTGCTGTTTTGTCTTACTGACAGTGTTTTGCCTTACAGAAACTTTGCAGTTTTATGAGGTCCCATTTGTCCATTCTAGAGCTTAAAGCATAAGCCATTGGTGTTCTGTTCAGGAAATTTTCCTCTGTGTCTATGTTCTTCCCCATTTTGTCTTTTATTAGTTTCACTGTGCCTAGTTTTATGTGGAGTTCTTTGATCCACTTGGACTTGAGCTTTGTACAAGGAGATAAAAAAGGATTGATTTGCTTTCTTCTGCATGCTGAACCAGCACCATTTGTTGAAGATGCTGTCCTTTTTCCATTGAAATTTATAACTCCGTTGTCAAAGATCAAGTGACCATAGGTGTGTGGGTTCATTTCTGGGTCTTCAATTCTGTTCCATTGATCTACCTGCCTCTCCTGGTACCAATACCTTGTAGTTTTTATTTATTTTTTAACCACAATTGATTTGTAATACAGCTTGAGGTCAGGGATGGTGATTCCCCTGGAAGTTCTTGTATTGTTGAGAATAGTTTGCTTTTTCTAACTCTATGAAGAATTGAATTGGAATTTTGATGGGGATTGCATTGAATCTGTAGATTGCTTTTGGCAAGATGGCCATTTTTACTATGTTGATCCTTCCAATCCATAAGCATGGGAGATCTTTCCATCTTCTGAGATCTTCAATTTCCTTCTTCAGAGACTTGAAGTTCTTGTCATACAGATCTTTCACATGCTTGGTTAGAGTTACAGCAAGGTATTTTATATTATTTGTGACTATTGTGAAAGATGTCGATTCTCTAATTTCTTTTTCAGTCTGTTTAACCTTTGAGTAGAGGAAGACTACTGATTTGTTTGAGTTAATTTTATATCCAGCCACTTTGCTGAAGTTATATATTAGGTTTAGGAGTTCTCTGGTGGAATTTTTGGGGTCACTTAAGTTATCTTAAGTCATGTCATCTGCAAATAAGATATTTTGACTTCTTCCTTTCCAATTATATTCCTTTGACCTCTTTTTTCTTTTCTTTTCTTTTTCTTTCTTTCTTTTTTTTTTTTTTTTGTTTTTATTTGGGGAAGGGAGTCTAATTACTCTGGCTAGAACTTCAGGCACTATATTGAATACATAGGGAAAGTGTGGGCAGCCTTGTCTAGTCCCCTATTTTAGTGGGATTGCTTCATGTTTCTCTTCATTTAGTTTGATGTTGGCTACTAGTTTGCTGTATATTGCTTTTACTATGTTTACTATGTTTAGGTATGGGCCTTCAATTCTTCATCTTCCCAAGACTTTTATCATGAAGGATAAAATTTTGTCAATTTTGTTAGCATCTAGTGAGATGATCATGTGGCTTTTCTCTTTGAGTTGGTTATAATAGTAGATTACATTGATGGAATGCTGTATATTGAACCATCCCTGCATCCCTGTGATGAAGCCTACTTGATCATAATGGATGACCATTTTGATGTGTTCTTGGATTCTGTTTAAGTTCTCTTTCTTTATAGGGTCTTTTTGTGGTTTTGGTATAAGGGTAACCGTGGCTCCATAGAAGGAATTGGGTAGTTTTTTCTCTGTTTCTATTTTGTGGAATAGTTTGAAAAGTATTGGTATTATGTCTTCTTTGGAGGTCTGATAGAATTCTCCACTACACACATCTGGTCCTGGACTCTTTTTATTTGGTTGGGAGACTTGTAATGACTGCTTTTATTTCTTTAGGGGCTATGGAGCTGTTTAGATGGTTTATCTGATCCTGATTTAACTTTGGTACCTTGTGTCTGTCTAGAAAACTGCCCATTTCATCCAGATTTTTCACTTTTGTTGAGTATAGACTTTTGTAGTAAGATCTGATGACTTTTTGAATTTCTCAATTTCTGTTGTTATGTCTCTCTTTTCATTTCCCATTTTGTTAATTTGGATGCTGTCTATGCCCTGTGGTTAGTCTGGCTAAGGGTTTATCTATCTTGTTGATATTTCTCAACCAGCTCCTGGTTTTGTTTTGTTTTTTTTTTTTTTTTTTGTTTGTTTCTTCTTGGTTGATTTCAGCCCTGAGTTTGATCATTTTTTACCTTCTACTCCTCTCAGGTATATTTGATTCTTTTTGTTCTAGAGCTTTCAGGTATGCTGTCAAACTGATAATATATGCTCTCTCCAATTTCTTTTTGGAGGTACTCAGACCTACTAGTTTTCCTCTTAGCACTGCTTCATTGTATCCCATAAGGTTGGATATGTTGTGCCTTCATTATCATTAAATTCTAAAAAGTCTTTAATTTCTTTTTTCATTTCTTCCTTGACCAAGTTATCACTAAGTAGAGCATTGTTGAGCTTCCATGTGTATGTGCTTTCTGTCGTTTTTGTTGTTATTGAAGACCAGCCTCAGTCTGTGGTGATCTGATAGGATGTATAAGATTATTTTGATCTTCTTGTATTTGTTGAGGCCTGTTTTATGACTGATTATATGGTCAATTTTGGAAAAGGTACCATGAGGTGCTGAGAAGAAGATATGTTCTTCTGTTTTAGGATAAAATGTTTTATAGATATCTGCTAAATCTGTGCTTCATAACTTCTATTAGTTTCACTGTGTCTTTGTTTTGTTTTTGTCTCCATCATCTGTCCATTGATGAGAGTGGGGTGTTGAAGTCTCCCACTATTGTTTGTGGTGCAACATGTGCTTTGAGCTTTAGTAAAGTTTCTTCTATGACTGTGGGTGCCCTTGCATTTGGAGCATAGATGTTCAGAATTGAGAATTCCTTTTGGTAGATTTTTCCTTTGATGATTATGAAGTGAGATTCCATATCTTTTTTGGATAACTTTTGAAAGTAAATTTTATTTGATATTAGAATGGCTCTTCCAGCTTGTTTCTTGGGACCATTTGCTTGGAAAATGTTTTTCCTGCTTTTTACTCTGAGTTAGTGTCTGTCTTTGTAACTGAGGTGTGTTTCCTGTATGCAGCAAAATGCTGAGTGCTGTTTACATATCTAGTGTGTTCTCTTAGGGTCTGTATGACATCTGCCCAGGATCTTCAAGCCTTCATACTTTCTGTTGAGAAGTCTGGTGTAATTGTGATAGGTCTGCCTTATATGCTACTTGGCCTTTTCCTCTTACTGCTTTTAGTATTCTTTCTTTGTTTTGTGGATTTAATGTTTTTACAATTATGTGATGGGAGGAATTTCTTTTCTAGTCTAGTCTATTTGATGTTCTGTAGGCTTCTTGTATATTCATGGGCATCTCTTTCTTTAGATTAGGGAAGTTTTCTTTTATAATTTTGTTGAATATATTTACTGGCCATTTAAGTTGGGAATTTTCGCTCTCTTCTATACTTAGTATTCTTAGTTTTGGCCTTCTCATTGTGTCCTGGATTTCCTGGATGTTTTGGGAGAGGAACTTTTTGCATTTTGCATCTTCTTTGATTATTGTGTCAGTGTTTTCAATGGTATACTCTGCCCCTGAGATTCTCTCTTCTTTCTCTTGCATTCTGTTGGTGATGCTTGCATGTAAGACTCTTGATCTCTTTTCTATGCTTTATATCTTTAGGTTTGTCCCTCTTTGTGATTTCTTTATTGTTTCTGTTCCATTTTTAGATCCTGGATAGTTTTGTTCAGTTCCTTTATCAGTTTGGTTGTTTTCCTATAAGTCTTTAAGAGATTTTTGTGTTTCCTCTTTAAGAGCTTCTACTTGTTTATCTGTATTCTCCTGTATTTCTTCAAGGAAGTTATTTATGTCCTTCTTAAAGTACTTTGTTATCGTCATGAAATATGATTTTAAATCCAAATCTTCTTTTTCTGGTGTATTGGGTTATCCAGGACTTGCTGTGGTGGGAGAATTGGGTTCTGCTGATGCCAAGCACTCTTTGTTTCTGTTGCTTAAGTTCTTTTGGTTTCCTATCTGGTTATATCTGGTATTAGTTTTTCTTGTTGCCTGTGACTGGAGTTTGTCTCTTCTGTGGGCCTGTGAGCCTGTGATCTTAGGAGTGAATACACTCTTGGGAGACCAGCTCTCTCTGGTCGGAATTTGGGTATGGAGGGCTGTAGGACAGCTTTGGAGACTGGAAGGTCCTGTCCCAAGCTTCTACAAGTTTACTGTGCCCTTTGGTCGTTTGGCAGGTCCCTCTTTGGACAGTCATTTGAGGAAAAGTGGGGTCTCACCTTTGGGCTTAGGAGTGAGAGCACTCCTGGGAGACCAGCTCTCTCAGGCCAGGACTTGTGTACTGAGGGCTGCAGGACTGTTCCAGGGCACAGATGTAGACAGGAAATTATAGTGTTCTTTATGTAGTTAAATATCTGCAATGCTGAATGCTTCATAGATGTTGTAAAAGTTTTTCAGAGAGTTGGTATGCTTAATGTGGCAGTTTGTAATATGGACATTAGGTTGGGCATATAAAATGGCAAACATTTTACAGAGTGCAACATGTATATACATGATTTATTGATTTATTGATTTTTAATGAGGTCGAGGCTTGAAGAGTGGAGAGAACTTTAAACTGCTGTATGACCTGGCAGATCAGCTGCATGCTGCAGGTAAGATCGTTTTCCTTTGTAGCACAATGTTCTCTTATGCTAGGAGTGTTTTCTGTTATGCTTCTATTATAAGTCCTGCAAAGCTTCAGGTAATTGTGCTTTCTACTTTTCCTTCATTGACTTAGCTTTATTGTTTGACTATCATTTATACAAAATAGCATGTGGCTGTGGCATTCCTATTAGTGTATATAACATACTTTGATCATATTTCCCCCATTACTTATTTTTTTTCTGCCTTCCTCTTTTTCCTCCTCTTTCTATATAATTCTCTTTCTACTTTCATGTGTTTGTTTTTTAAATCTAGATTCCACTTGAGAGAAAACATAAGACATTTACTTTTCTATATCTGACTTATTTTGCTTAACATGATTTCCAATTTTGAAGTATTGAAATGCCAACTTCAGAACCTACTGCAGACTCTCTGATAGCTGTTCTCTACCTGCACATGTGCTCTGTATAATTTAAGTATGCACTTATGTGAGAAAGAACTAAAGAAATGATAAAGATAAAAAGCCCATAGAAACAGAAATGCCTGCCTCTTACAAGCATAGTAAACTGGACGAGGAAAGAATGTCTGGGCCTGAAGATGTGCCCAGACATGGTTAAAGCTGAAAAGCAAAGGTAAAGTGAGTTAGGAAGCAGCAGTGAAGTATCCAGGACCTCGAGGACACTTAAGAAGTCCTAGTGACACAATAAAAACAAAGCAGAAACGACTACAACTGAGTCATGGGTGTGTGGAAGTGGGAGAAAAGGGCGCTTGAGAAGTTTCAGGATCACACGACACCCAAGCAAAGATCCAGGAAACAAAAAGCACCAATGTATATGTGTAAATTCTAAGCTATAACAAGTCTAGGAAGATAAAAATTCTGAAAGAAACCAAAGTGGAGGAAAAAAGAGTCTCTTACCCTATAAAAGAGGCAAAGATAAGTCCGTTTGACTTTTCAGAAACTGTGTTAAGATGAGAATAGGGAGACTTCAAGTGTTGAGAGGAGAAACCCCAGAGACTCAGAATTCTGTACCCATGGAATGTATAGAACAAGCAGGAAACTCAGTTGAACTCAGCAGTTAGCTGGATTGAATTAACATCTATTGATGTCTTTGTTACACAACAGCAAATTTTTAAACTGACAGAAGCATTCACCAAGGAAGACTGCATTTGGGACTATGAAACAGGGTTCCTATGCTGTCTCTTCTTAGCTTGAGCTGTATGTCTGTAACTAAAACGTAACTGAAAAATCCCAAGATGCATAAAGAGATTAACAGCACATTTCTATGTAACATATGAGCAAAGGAAAACATCTCAAAAGAAATATTTTGAACTAAATGAAAAAAAAAAGGTATATGGTACAATGAAGATAGTGGTGTGGGGAGGGGAGTTTATCCAAGTGCTGGGCATTGAACTGAGGGCCTCTCACACATTAGGCAGGAGCTCCACTGTTGAGCTGTATCTATATTCCCCCTCCCCACCTTTATTTGTTTACTTGTTTAGTTTTAAATTTCAAATCTTTGAGACAGTTTCACTACCTTGCCCATTCTGGCCTTGTGATTCTTTTGCCTCAGCGTCCCACATAGCTGCGAGTAGAGACCTGTACCATCAGGGTGAGAACTCTTACAGGGAAATGTACAGTACTAAATATGCATTAGAAAAAACAGGCAGTCTAAGTTTAATCATCTTAGGAAACTACAAGAACAAATTAATGCAGTGGCATGCAGAAGGAGTGCCTCATTCCCTTGACTCTCCTGAACGGGTGGCTCTGCCCTAAGGATAGATCTCCTGTGGAGAAGAAACCAGCTACATTTTTATTTATTAATTTAATATGAGATACTTGTTAAACCTCAATCTTGTATTGAATATGACTTAATCTGAAGAGGTAATGATATTATACAGCATTTCCTTAAAAGTCATAAAGTTAGTTTATAAAAAGACATTGTATAGTATTCCTTAAGTAGATTATAATATGGAATTTATGGATGCTTTTTGAAAAAGAAACAAATATCAGAAGCCAGTCAAATTCAAAAATTGAAATTTACAACTAGAGTAGTGGTACATGCCTTCAAATAAGCAGAAAGCAGAGACAAGAGGATCTCTGTGAGTTCAAGTCCAGTGTGCTCTACGCAGTGAGCTCTGTGATAGCCAGGACTATATAGAGAGACCCTGTCTCAAAAACAATCAAACAAAAATAAATTTGAGTATAGCACACAATAAAAATTATTTTCTTGAAAAATATACTTGCATTTAGTATTTAGAACCCTTGATCAATTACGAGTCATTGATCGGGATTTTTTTTTCAAAAGTGAGTCCTTTATGCAATACTTTTTGACCGTAAAATATTAGGGTGTGGTTTGTAGTTGTTGGTGGCTCTCTCACTGAATACCGGAACTTGAAAGTACGACGGCACTTCTTCCCTTTCAGTTGGTGCTTCCCGTGCTGCTGTGGATGCTGGCTTTGTTCCCAACGACATGCAAGTTGGTCAGACAGGAAAAATAGTAGCTCCAGTAAGTACTACAACAAAATACGCCCTGCAGATTTGCTGGGGATTAGCACTGTATGTATTTGTTGGACAATAATTTCAGTGATTTATATCTTAACTCAGTGATCATATACAGCTAACCATTGTGATGGTGAATGTGTCCTCACACGATCTGGAGGTTTTTGATCTTAATAAAATGCTTAGCAGGGTTTTTTTTTTTTTTTTTAAGATATATTTTATTTATATGAGTGCACTGTAACTGTCCTCAGACATGCCAGAAGAGGGCATCAGATCTCATTATAGATGATTGTGAGCCTCCATGTGGTTGCTGGGATTTGAACTCAGGACCTATGGAAGAGCAGCCAGTGTTCTTAACCACTGAGCCAACTCTCCAGCCCGCTTAGCAGTTCTAAACTTAGGAATTATTTTGCAAAAAGACATAAAGCAGTATGAGATCACAATGCTGTGTTATTACTGTCCTTGTCTTTGTTGTTGTTTTGTGTGTATGGTGTGTTAGAGTAAGAACCTAGGACTCTGCATGCTTGGCAGGTGCTAGTCCACTGACACATTCCTACCTTATATTATTGTTGCTATTATAAATGTACACTGATAATATTTGTTGTCTGTAAAGTATAAAAGCAGCTGAGACAATTAGCCTATTTTAATTGAGCCTATATCCAATATTCCTTAGCATTAGAAACTACTGATAGTCTTGTGTGTTCCTTAAGCACTTATTTTAGTTCTCCATTTTTATCTGTTTGCATGAATTTCAGGAAATTTTGTTCTTTACAGATAAGTAGTACTTCTAGAATATTCCTTTTTGCCAAGAATATGGGACAGAATCTCAGTCTGTAGTAGTCCAGCTGGCCAAGAGCTTAGCAATCAATCCTGCTTTTGCCTCCCAAGTGCTGGGATTTCAGGCATAAGCCATCACACCTAGCCAGATAAAATATTCTAAAACCCTTTGCAGAACTTAAAAGGGAAATGTAGGAAATGTTGACTTGAAAGTTGAGTCTTTTAAAACATCTCCTGACCATTCATATTTCATAAGTAATATATTGAACCATTTTTCAGTTTAAATTTATATTGCATGAGACATTAGGAAAATATTTTTATGTAACTCAAAACAAAATGTTTTTTTGTTATTTTAAAACAAGATACTATATCACATCCATTAAAATCCCCTAGAACCCTAGATTATTAGATGATGACTTCAAAAATCATCTTTTAAAACCTTTTCATACAAAATATTTTGATTGTGTTTTCTCTCTCCCAACTCCTTTAAGGCTTTTCTTTGAAGCCTGTTTTGAAATATTTGTTCTTCTAAAGTTGGATTGTCTATCTTTTTATTGTCTCTTTCTGGGTTCTCTTTATATACTTTGGATACAAATTATTTTTCAGATGTGTACTGTGATTCTTTTTCCCCATACTGGGACTCTCCTGTTCTTTTTCTTTTGATGAGAAGAAATGCTTCACTTTAACGAAGTTCAGTGATGCAATCTTTCTTCTTTTGGTTAATATATTTTGTGTTACTTAGCTTAGTTGAAGCAGAGATGGTCTTAGTACTGAATATAAGCACTAAAACCCTTCATAAATTAAGTCAAAGCACTGTGTGACTGACTTGCTTGTCATACCACATTAGTCTGGCAATGAAAGTGGATTTATTGAGCAGATGAGCTGGAGCCATCCATGACATTTAATTAGGTGTGGCACACATATATTTTTTGTGGAAATCTTGCATGTACAGTTTTATGTGAGTAGACACATTCAGGCTTGAATTCATAAAAGATCAACAGCTTCCTAATCAAAACTACTTTTATAAGAAACTCAGTGTATATTCTGAAGTAGCCAGCAGACTTGCTGTGACATAAAGGGGCCATTCATAGTTATTAAATAGGAGCAGAGTGCAGGGAGTGGCTGGTAGCATCCCTTCTTGTATTGAAAGTAAGTTTCAAACAGTCAGCTTTATTCAGCATTACTCTTAGAATATAGAACTACCGAATTTGGCTCATGAGATCAAACATTAAATGTTTCAAAGACTTTACCATTGCTCTTATAACCCATCAGAGAATTGTAATGTATTTGCTCTCTATTTGGGCACTGTGCTAGTCACTTGTCTTGTTGCTGAGACAAAATACCAGACAAAAGAAAATGAAGGAAGAAAGGTTTACCTCTGCTCACAGTTTCAGTGTTCAGTCCATCATGGTGAGGAAGACTGGACAGGAGCTTGATAAGGTCACACTGAGTCCAGTCAGGAAACAGATGAATGATGGTGCTCAGCTCACTTTCCTCTTTTCATTCTGTCAGGAATCCTGTCCCATGGGATAGTATCATCCACATTCAGAGTAGGACTTCGCTGCTCTGCTTAATTTCCTTTCTGGAAATACCCTCAAAACCACCTACAAAAGCATGCTTCTGTTTCAGTGAGGATTCTAAGTTGACAATGAAGATTGATCATTACAGGCATGAATGTATAAATTGTATATTTTTATACACACACACACACACACACACACACACACCATGCTCTAAATCTTTTTTTGTGTGTGTGACCATTTGAGAGTCATGAGTCCTTCAGTCCTAGATTCTCAGTCTTACTTTCACATGCGGGACTGGAGATTATAGGGTAACTAACTGGTGTATTACTGGCTATTTTGGTATTTTCCTTTAAAAGTCTTTTTTTTGAGATCCTTTGCTTTTATTAAATTGCTTTTTATTATTGATTTACAGAAGTTTTAAAATATAGTCTACTGGTAAGTTTCTTGTTTGCTTTCTCCACATCTGTGGTATACTTCTTTTTTTTTCCTGAGATGATATCTAACTGAGGAACTTCTTCGCTATTTCTAATTTGCTGCAAGCTCTCAATGAATGGGATTCATTTGCAGAGTTTGTAGTTCTTCCTCGTGGTTCTCTCGTCTCTGGAATTTTCTCCACACTTCCAGCTAGTGTGGTCGCCACATATCTTCTGTGTATTTCTTCAACCAGTCAGATGTCATTTTTTATCTAAAGGGCTTGGTTTCTGATTGGCCTTTATCCCTGTGGAGAGAAGTATGCTGGACTCATATCTGTGTGCTTCTCTCCCCTACAGAATTTTGGCTGCTCAAATTCTACCTGTCAGTGTTGATCTCCAACATATTTAAACAGTTGCTATCTGTATTTGAACCTGATTTATAGTTGTTTTAGCAGGAAGATAAATCTGATACAAGCTATTTCTGTGGGGCATGAGGAAACCTGAGGCCCAGAATTGAATGTATTACTTTATATGTTCACTGTCTAGAGTGAAGTTGGGTTATTATTACCCTAAATAATATACTAATTAGTGCTACTTAATATTGTATTAAGTTTTTGGCAGCCATATCCCACCATTGGCAAGAATAACACTTCTGAATATACAAAATTTTTCACCACCTCCACCCATTTGAACTGTGTGCTAATAAGTACATTTCTACTAATATTAATGCAGCATTCTTTGTTTTTAAAGCTAAATACAGCAGTTGACTTATTCTTATGAAATGGGCCCACGTTGTCACTTTTGAGCATTTCATAGCTTTCTCTTTTTTTCCCATTCTGTTGCTAGAATATTCAGTATTTTGACTTGTTGGCAGTTTTGTAACAACTTGAAAAGTATCAGCCAATGAGCCATCTCTCCAGTGCCTCATTTTCTGTATTTTAATATTCCAACTTTATCATTTATCTTCATATTCATTACTAGTCCTGACCCCCAGTACAGAATCTACCTTTGAGTTAAGTAGTGCATACATTGTACTGCCTCTTTAGCCGTCGCTTTCTTGGTTGTGAGCAGTAGTGCTTGGTTTGTATTTGGCTTCAGTCTCAGGTTTTCTCACTATTCATGACCCTATTTCCTACTATCTATCTATGACAGGCAAGCTTTTCCAGTCTCTTTGTGGTAGGTGACACTTTAGATAGTTTTGAGAATGTTTAGGTGGCAAATGAAGAAAGGTTGGAAAGCTATGTGGCCCTCTCTAAATGTAGGCTACAAATTTGGCATTAGCTTTCTAGAAGTCAGTTCATATTAGGAAACAAGATCAGTGCCCTGATTTACAGTGTCCCAAAGGTAAAACAAACTAATTGTACATGGGAAGTATCATTTGGCCTGGTATCAAGATCAGAGATATATCCCTTGAGTCCATATAAAGAAGACACTATTGATTGACATCCACAACAGTATCTTTACTATAAATAGGATGGTAGTTTTATAGGGTTGTTTTAGAATGCCCCTCAGTGTGGGCCAATTGTATGGCAAGTGCATTTCCAAGAGAGGCAGAAACTATTTGGTTCTGTGTCTGGTGTTATAGTAAAACTTCAGTCTGGTAATTAAGTTGTCAAACCCTTCTTCAAATGAATTTTATTAGGAAGTCTAGATCTGCAGTCAGGTGAGTAGATAGAGGTGCTAGTTCAGCTTTTGCCCTCTGCAAGATAATTAGAGCCTAGAGCACAGGGTAAACACTACTTATCTAGGACACAACGGCAAATGGATGTGCTCGCTATAAAAGGGAAAACCATACAAAACAAAGCTCCAGCTTATCCCTGCATCAGAGCAAACACTGCCCTTTCCTTGTTTGGTGCTAGTACTGTACCTGCTAACTAGAGCTCATCATTCCTGCCTCCCTAGGAACTTCCCATGGACTCAGGTCTTTCCTCTATTTACTCCTTTTCTGTACCTTTTTTTTTTTTTTTTTTTTTTTTTTTTTTTTTTTTTGCCTTTTGACAAATTTATTAGATTGTAAAGGAATTATGTTAATTTTTCCATGGAGAATAATACCTAAAGATGTGATCTTGGAATTTGAAACTGGGGAATTTGGAGGATGTCTTGGTTTGTTTTGTGCTGTGATTAAACACTGACCCAAACCAAGTTGGAGAGGAAAAGGTTATTTCTCATTACAGCTCCACGGTCACAGTCTGCCTCTGAGAAAAGTTAGCCAGGAACTCTTGCAGTGACCTCTGTCAAGAACTGAATCAGAGACCACGAGAGACCACTGCTTACTGGCTCACTCTGTTTGCTTTCTTATGCAATCCACAACCACCTGCCCAGGAAAGCAGTGACCATAGAGGACATTTGCTCCTTCCATAGTAGTCATCGTTTAAGGAAATATAGTATGATATGCCCACAGGAAGTAGGAAAGAAGCCATTCCTCAGCTGAGCATCCCTCTTCCCCTGTGACTCTAATGTTTGTTTTAAATTGATGAGAAACTAACAAGAGGACCTCACAGATTTCCTTTAACTTCTGAAGTTCAATGATGCCTGATGTGTTTGCTTCTGAATGACTCCTTAGGTGTTCACATATATGTGCCTTATATATTTTATACTTAGGATAGTTTATCGAGTATAATAATGTGTTAAGGAAAAGCGCCGATACACAATTTTGTTTTGTTTTTAATATCAGTGACAACACACTATATGGATTCTTTATGCCTAGATAATTTATTTTTGAGGATTATTCATGTAAATGCAGGCAGCTGGTTTTTTTTGTCTGTTCATCAATTTGCAGTATCCTTTTACATGAATATATCACACTTGACTCATTTTCTAATAGATATTTTATAGATGGCCTGTATGTTAGGGATAGGGAGGAGTACTCACTGTTCAGTGGTGTCAGAGTAATTGAAAGTAAGGGGGAAGAGGTCTCTCAGATCCAAAGAAGAGATGATTGTCTTCTTAGCTCCTGAAGTACTAGAATCAGTGGCTTTTAGCCATGGTCTAAAGCCTTGAATTAAAAAGCAATACTCAGAAATATCTCAAAATGGATTTGTCTGTGTTCTCTTTACTAGCAGTTACACACTGTGGGCATAATGTATAATCCTTTCTGGAGAGTGATTAAGGGACCGCTGCTGAATGGATTGTATAGTCTTACTTAGATTTATAAGTTAAACCTTACATGCATACCCATGTAAATTCTTGATTTGGGTTGTTTATTTGGATAGTGATAGCAATACCCACATTATAAAATGTACAAGTTGAGGGTCTGAGATAGTGGTACATACTTCTAACCCTATTGCTTAAGAAATGGAGGCAGGATGATCAGGTTGTACATAGTTCCAGGCTGGGCTAGACTGCGAGACTCTATCTTTAAAAAAATGAGAGAGAGGAGAGGAAGAAGGGAGAAGGGAGGGAGGAAGAAGGGTGAAGGGAGGGAAGAAGGGAAGGAGGAAGAAGGATGGAAGGAAGGAAGGTTGGTTAAGAATCTAGATGGCAGTCAAGCTGCCTGAGTTCTGCTCTTAACCTACCATTTGCCTTCTATTGACCTTAACCTCTTGTGGTAGTTTCTTGGGATATGTAATGGCGATAATAATCCCTGTTTCACAGATTTATTCCTAATAAGTGAACTGATTTATGTAAAACAGGTTAAATGAGAGATTCCATGTGTATATGTCACATAGAATTGTCTGGAATGTTACAAATGCTGTGCCCTAGATAATTTTACAGTAACTGTTACAAATTCTTTTTTATGTATGTGTATTATCTGTATGTGTATATGTTACCACATGTGTTGATACATAGGGTGTGCATCCTGCATGTGTTTGCAGAGACCAAAAGATAATGTCTGTTTCTCTTTTTTGGTCTTCACCTTAATTTTTAAGACAACTGAACCTGGGGTTCCCCCTTTTCAACTAGGCTGGCTTGCCAACAGGCATGGGATTTGCCTGTTTCCAGTAGCTGGTGCTAGGGTTACAGGGTACATGGACTATGTCCAGATGTTACATGGGTACTTTGTGTTTGAATTCAGACCCTCTTGCTTTTACAGGAAATGCTCTTACCCACTGGTTCACCTCCCCAGCCCCTATAGATTCTTAAAAGATACTGTTGTTTGAAATCATGAACAATCATTAAGTCATTTCTCTGATATTTGTCAAGCTCATTGGATTTTATTATGATTTATTGATTGTTAGAGTTCAGAGTTTTAAGTTTACATTGTTAATATAATTAGTTAATATCTAGTTAATATGACTTTTTAAGTCGATGTATTTGGGAGTACTCTTTTGGATTGCTCTCAGTGATCTGTTTGATTATGCTGACCTGACCTTCCTAACTATCCAAACACATAGGCATGTTGTAATCACTAGAGAATCTACTATCTGTTGCCAGAGGCAGTATCCTTACACTTACTGCAGCTTCTTAGTACGTGTGGATTACTTTGCCTCTATTTTGATATTTTACTGATGAATCAACTTCCTGTTTATAATTCTGGGATTAAATTAATAGAATCAAAGTTCCCAGATGAGTAAGCAGTTTAGGAGAATTTACCAAGACAGTACATTTTATTTCTGACCTTTTAAAAAAAATTTTGATAGTGTTGAAAAGTCAGTGTGGAAACAAACTTTCTAGAGTTATTTGTATACAACTGGGAATGAGTTTATGGGATGGGCTGCCCTCTAACTTGCTAAAAAGCTAAGATTGACAACTGCTTTCATGCTGCATTATCTAGCTTGGCTTTTAGCTCTAAGAGAACTGTGTTCACAAATTGATGTGCTTTTCCTTTGGGGTTGGTATAGAAGCATTAAATTGTACTAAAATATTCATATGTGAGTGCATTTGGCTGAAAGCAATTGATGTTCTGTCCCCAAGAGGACAAAGAGAGATGCTGTGTGGACCCACAGTCCAGAAAACACCCTAAGCATGCTTCTTAAAAGGTAATTACAAGGCCTGGATGATCAAAGCCCTTACAAGGAAGCGTCAGTGACAAAGAGAAGGTGCAGCATTTGTAGGTTGTGGTCTGCATGTGTACATTGTGCAGTAGTGCAGTTGCCAAAAACTAGCAGTTCTATTTATATCCTTGGTTTATTTTCTCAGCTAACATTTATCAAGATGACTTCTTTCCAGTTATTCCAGAAGGTTTAGATTAGTGGGATTTTTTTTTTTTTTTTTTTTTTACCCATTACCTCTTTATTATAGAAAGTTAAACTATTTAAATTTCAGAGACTATTATATTCATCCCCCCATTTTGTCTCATTTATCTGCTTAAAAGCTACTGAATGATAGATTGACATGTCTTGTACAGTCAACCTAATTTAACAGCTGACATGAAAATCAATTAGAGCCGATAGCAAATCTACTTTAGCCATCTTGAAATCGTAATTTGAAAGAGATAAAACTTGTAAATTTCCATTCTGAAAAACTAACACAGTGTAGTAGTTTGTGTTCTTTCATATAAAAATGAATATATATATATATATATATATATATATTTGTGTGTGTGACTTAAATACTTGTACATTTGAATGTCAAAGAATAAGACACTGTACCAGATGGAAATACAGCCAATGGATTTAGCACATTCAGTGCTTAGATTTACTTTGAGGCCAAACAAATACACACACACAAACACACACACACACACACACACACACACTTAAAAGTTAAAGCCGAGTATGGTGCCATACCCCTGAAGTGCCATACTCTCACTTAGGAGACAGAGGGAGAAGGATTGTACACTCAGGGCGAATTTAGGGTTAGAGCCAGGTTAGCTGTGTCATAGAGCTAGAGCAAGACCGTTTCAGGAAACTAAAATGAAAAAGAAAAAAAATGTTAACAACTTAGTTTAACTATATATTCATATTTAAAGACAATGGAATTTTGGAAATAGTTCCCCCCACCACAGAGAACAGGAGTATATGTTTCATTCCCTTGTGTGTGTTGTTGAGGCAGGGTTTCCATGTCTTGCTTTGGAGGCTTGAAGCTCACTGTGTAGACATGGCTGATCTTCAGTGTCTGCTGTTGGCCTTGAACTTGTGGCTGTTATCTTGCTTCTTCCCATATTGTGATTACAGGTATGCCACCGACTTAGCTCACTTCCTAAAATGATATTATTGTAGAGAAACAAAGAAACCTAGTCAGGTAGGTAGGTAGGTAGGTAGGTAGGTAGGTAGGTAGGTAGGTAGGAAGGAAGGAAGGAAGGAAGGAAAAGGAAGGAAGGAAGGAAGGAAAAGGAAGGAAGGAAGGAAGGAAGGAAAAGGAAGGAAGGAAGGAAGGAAAAGGAAGGAAGGAAGGAAAAGGAAGGAAGGAAGGAAAAGGAAGGAAGGAAGGAAGGAGCGAGCAGTCTTTGTTAAGTAATGGCCTGATTTTAGAAATTTTGGGAGAGAACAGCTTGGTAAGTGGAAATACTGTTTGGAGGTCAGAGTCTGGGTTCCTTTCTGTAAGCTACACTTACTTTTTAAAAAAGATTTATTTCATATATGTGAGTACTCTGTAGCTGCCTTCAGACACACCAGAAGAGGGAATCAAATCCCATTACAGATGGTTGTGAGCCATCATGTGGATTGAACTCAGGACCTCTGGAAGAGCAGTCAGTGCTCTTAACCACTGAGCCATCTCTCCAGCCCCCTACACTTATTTTTAATGATTGAAGTATATGGCATAGGTAATCACAGTGGTCTTTTACAGCTCCCAAATTTTACAGATAAGTAAAATATTACATACTTGGATCCATTAAGAAATTTGCTGATAACAATTTTGTGGTCAAAATAAGCTTTCTATGTGACTTTGTAAGTTAAAAAACTTTGTAATAGACTTGACTATGGTATGTTATTATTCTAGGTGTTTTATGCCTTATACCCACACATTTCAATATGAATTAACCACATAAGAAGATTTAGCAAAGTGTACAAGGTCATATTTGGCTTTCTGTTATTTTAGGTATACTAAAATTATATCTCTCCAAATGGAAGAAATTATGAATTAGTATAGAATCAAATTAGGTAAAGGAAAATCTAATTAAATCATATTTTGAAAACATTTTCTAAAGGAAAACTTGCTTCAGGTCCTATATAAACTGTATAATTGAAACCAGTAGCTAAAATAATACTAAAAAAGGTCAAGGGCAATTTTTATTTTGTTGTTTATATATAATTTTTCAACATGTATACCACCAACATGTATAATATTTTTAATGCCCACATTAAAAGTAAAAATTAAAATAAATAAAACCCATAAAGCTTTGAGTGGTATCACCCTAGCAATTTGGAAGGTGGTGGGCAGGTGCATCACCAGCTTTCGGCATTTGTAAGTCAGCTGGCTGTGAAGAGGACGCCAGTTTCCAGGTGAGGGACTGGGGAATTTACATGAATTTAAGTGTTTGGAGAACCCATGACTGAGAAGCCACAGCTACATACTCCTTATAAACACCAGGTCCATCTACTAAGTCATGAAGTACCCACTCAGTGGCTTTGCTTCTATTTTCCTGTAATGATTATTTGGAACCAGATACTGACTTTATTGATTGTTAACCAAAAACTATCAGCTAGTTTTCAATGTAGGCTTCACGGACTAAATAAGCATCACTAACACTAAAGATAGCAGTAACTTCGGGGTCTTGCCACTTCTGTGGTCAGTCTCATCTGACCTTGTAGTGCTGCAGGGATTTTCTCTATGGTAGGTGTATTGTTTGCTGTGGTTTCAGCTGACTGATGACTTCACTTGAAGCATATTATAGTACTGTAACCTCATTTAACCATCCATGGTATAGTAGAAAAGGTGTCGTCGACTTTAGAATCAAGGACTTATGTTAAGAAGCCTATCTTTTTTTGAGAGTAGAGGGTTGTTGGTGATGAATGAATGAGGAGAGGATAGCCAAAGGGTATGAAGTTTCCTCTGGGGATCTAATTCCAGAATGATAATGGTGACTGTAATTAATACTAGGTTAGATACTTGAATTGTGTTGAGAGTACATTACAAAAGTTTTTCAATGCTAGGAATCAAGCCTAGAGCTTTGCACATGTAGGCAAGTGTCTGTGCCTGAGTTATTCCTCTGGCCCTAAGACAGTGGATCACAAGTATTCCATCTCTGAAGCAAAGAAGGGAAACATGATGACAGGAGGTGGTAAGTGTGCCAGCTGACTGTGGTAAACAGTACACTGTAGTGCACCCAGTGTTTCCACATCAATAACTGGTTTTTCAAAAAATACCTTAATAAAGCTAGGAATAAAAAGCCTGCCTTTTTCTAGGTGGATATAGCTTCAGATAGCCTAGTAAACCTGCCTAAGTCTGCTTTCTTTTATACAAGGGGAATAGGTTCTTTCTTGTAGAGTTTTTGTTAAGTCAGTAAAATAAAATAATCAGTGCTGGCATATCACTACCAACATGTTTGGGTGATGGGCATTCAGTCTTGAATCCTGATCACCCTTGAAGCAAGAAAATCATGGATACAATTCCAGTTCTAAGGTGAGACTGAGTCCAACTTCCATTCATGTAAAATGTAGTTTAGCCACAACCCTGCTGGACAGCTTGGTCATAGAAGCAGAGAGCTGCTTGAGAAGAGTCACAGATAGTTGTCTCTGCAGTTTTTGAGCCTCTTCCAAAAAGAAGTCTTAAACACAACTTGGCAAACAGAAGAAATAGTTTGGCTTTTTAAAATGAACAGCAGGAAGATGAAATATAGCAACATTAATGCGTAGGAGGCTTGCAATAATTAGAAAATATGGTTCAGTCAACCTATTCCTCAAAGATACATTTGTTATTTGCTGAGATAAATTCATTTCTAGGCTCACCTGGCGTGTGGCCTGTTTTCTGTGTAGCTGTGACAGTTGCTGCTTAGCCTCTGCCTCCAGACTGTTGAGTAAAGAGCTGAGAAGTAAACGCAGAGCTCGTGTATCAGGCAGCATGGAGTTTTATTTCTGGGCATATAACATTGACCGTCTGTACTTACTGTACTTACTTAATGAGAACTACTTGCATAGTGTGCTTTAATCCCCCCCCCCCCCTGGCAAAATGTAGTTTTTTCATGTTCCTTCCTCCAACTCTATCTAGAGAAGGGAAGTGTTGGTAAAAAAAAGAAATGTAAAACCTGATTAAGTTTGACAGTAGAAACAATAGTGCCTTAGCTTTCTGTTCGGAGTGCTCTAGATAAAACCAGTCTTGCTCATATCCATATTTCAGATAAACAAATAAGTCAATGTCTGAATCTCTTCATTCTCTATTGTTTAAGGCAGATCTTAAGTTGCTCCATGCACAGTCCCAGTTACAGGAAAAAAAGGGAAAAAAAAAAGAATTCATGAGTTCATGTTATAAACTAGTTTAATTTCAGCTTTATTCATTACACACACACACACACACACACACACACTGTCTTAACAATTTGCATCAGAGTCCACCCAGCTTCCTGCTTCACCATTTAGGAATTTAGACAAAAATTCTAACTTAACAGGTTAATATGTTTGTAGCCATCCCTTCAGCTAAATCTCACATGTTGTGATATACTCTGCCCCCTTTTTTTGTATTTCATTTCAGGTATTTTAAATTTCCATGTTAATTTTTTGATACTTTAGGTCTTTATTTTGAGGGCCTAAGGTTTTAAGGATAAATTTTTTTAGATTCCACTAGACTATAAATATATATATTACTAAGAAATAAAATTTACTGGTTAGAGAGTTCCTCTTCCTGCAGTGTCCTTAGCAGAGCTTATAAAAAGCTCCTCTATAGTTCGTTCTGTTATTTTGGATTTGTAAGCTTTTGCCATTGGAAATGTGGTTAGTCTAAATTGAGATTATATTATTAAAATTAGCCTCAGCTGTTTCCTTTTACCATAACACGACTGAATAAAATTTTTAAACATGTGGCTTACAAGGTATCTATATTGAATATCTCTGTTTTAGACTTAATAGTGTTAGGCTACAATCAGTATTGTAAGTAGGAGACAGCTTTCCCTTTAGCCTCTGCATTCAGCTTCCCTGGAGAAGCAGGGCTCAGATTACATGCCTTAGAGTTCCAGCTTGAGATCTGAATCAGTGATATTAATGCTTTCTACAGAGGTCAAACCTCACTGATCATTGAACTCATCAGGGTCCTTAGATTTCTGTGGAAGTACTAAGTTTGGCCTCCTTCAGTTGGCCTTAGATGTATTGAGTTAGAACTATAAAAGTTGTGTATTGCTTTGAAGGACTAAGAAAGTAGGGTCAGATAGACTGCAAGAGAGTAAAAGCACTGTGGTGTCCCCTCCACCCCTGTCTGCTTCCTGCTCCTAAAGGCCTTTATACTTCTCAATGGCCAATCAAGAACTGAGAGTTTATACAAGAGACCAGAAATGTCATTCTTTTTTGCCCCTTTCCTTTGTTATGAGTTTGCTTAAGCTGTGTTGTTGGACTGTACACTTCTTGAGGACAAGGGCAAAGAACTTGCAAGCTTTATATTATTTGTAAGGTTCAACAACACTAACAATAGGAAAACCAGACAGCGAAGCTGGGGAGCTTACTGAGTTGTAAAGTGCTTGCTATGCAATCATGAGGACCTGATTTCAAGCCCCAGTGTCCATGTAAAGACCCCATGGGATACTTTCTTTAAGACGTTGGTCAGGGAATGCCCTACCTCACACACACACAAACAGTTCAAGCTATTACCACTGTTCCTGGTTACCCACCAGAACTTGATAGTACAACCCTGATGTGGAAGATGTGACACAGAACATGGAGAAATCAAGGCCGTGCTAATCTGGAAGCTTCCTCCCTACTGACTAGCTTTTGTAATGTTAGAGGGTGCTGCTATATAAGTTGACAGGAGAAAAATCATTAACAATCTTATTTGGAGAGCTATTGTAATGATTGGTCTGGTAAGATATGCATAGTGGTACAGTAGTGTCATGAATATCATGGAGTGAGCAGAGGGGCTGAGTAATCAACCACTTTAAGGCCCACTGCATAGGACACACCTCATGCCCTGATACTGTAATCTGGGTCAAGAGCCCATGGGAGGTCATAAGTCCTGGAGGAAAATCTATGACTATTATTACTGAATAGATGGCATATCTAATTGTTTCTAAATACTTGCCTTCATACTCATAGATTAGTACCTCATCAGAAAAACTCGTTGCAGTGGATAGTGGTTATGACAGAGACACATAACAGCTCCAAATGAAGAGAGTAAATGACTTTGGATATCTGTGCCATACCTCTTTGTCCTTTGGGTTTAGGGAACATCACAGAAAGGGGGACAGAAGAATTGAGGGGCAGAGATTTTAGAAGACTACCTCCAGAGTCTTCTGGACATGATAAGACTGTTCTCATGAATTCACAGTGGCTGTGGCTTCTTGCATAAGATCTGGTCAATATCAGGCCGTTCAGGATTTCAGCATAGATTTGGGAGGGGTTCCCACCTGTATCTGAGGAGCTATTGGTAGTTGATGACTCTTCTTCAAGGATGAAGGAGAGGCTACCCAGGCTCCAGTAAGTAGTTGATTCCATAAGACATCACTAATTCTACTTAGTGTGTTATTAAAAAAAGAGAACATGTGGAAGAGTGGGGAGGATAGGAGCAAAATATGTTCTGTGATTATATGAGATACCCAAGGGATAAATTTAAGGGGAGAAGATTGAAGAAGACACCCGGTATTGACCTCTCGCCTGAGGCTGTATACATATAAGGTAGAAAGAAAAAAAAAACTCCACCTAACCATCACCATCAAACTTTTCCTGATCTGATATGCTTAAACGTTTTATTACTAGCATCATAGAGGGTTTGGGCTGCCTCACTCCATTCGGTGCCTTTGAATTAAAAAGTACCCTTTTCTCAAGTTCCTGTGCTGCCATCTGTTGGAACATGGTTGTAATAGAAGTGTACATTAATAACGACTGGCATAAACGGTGCTTTTCTCCAGAGTTGCTCAGTGTACACAACCTGTTTAACTGTACAAAGTAGTTCTAAGGCCACCTTAGAGTTGTCCACTCAGATCCACTAGTGAATTTAGGAATTTAAGGTTTAAACAGATTTCAGACTGTGAGAGATGGTGGTGCATCAGTGTGCCTTGGGAAACCAGATACTTTGCTAAAGACTGAACCCTCAGCAACAATCTTAAGAAGTAGGGACTGTTACAATCCCAGTTTTAAGACAAGCAAGTGGCAGGGGCATAAAGAAGTTAAGTAACCGATTTGAATCTGAACAGTCTCGGGAGCTGGAGTTAGTCCCCCCAGCTTGCTCTTCTGTACATATCTATAAGCAGCAGCGGAGACTTGGTGTTTGGCAGTCCATTGAGAGAGCTCAGCCCTTGAGTTCTTTGGTGGGTCTGTAGGTGTAGGGTTTTGTTAGTTTTAACATTTGGGAAACAAAAGCATTCGCGTTTCCTCTGGGGAAGGTTATTGGTGCTGTCTCTCTTCTATATCACTTTGGTCCTTCTCTATCCCATAGCTTTATAACTTCCCACTGCTATGTGGTGAGTCTGTTTCTCTATTCCTGATCTTTCTTGTTCCATCTGCCTATCTTCCCTTCCCTCCCTCATTTCCTCCTTCCCGTTTTCCTTTTCTCTTCCTACATTTACTAAAGCCCCTAGGATTAGCTTCAAGATGCATTCTCCTTCCAAGATGTTTCTGTCTCTAACCCCACCTCTTCTTGAACCTTAATTGCTGTTCTTTTACATCTTCTCTCATTTTCTCTCCCAGTTATTTTACTGATTTAGAAGGAAAGTGCCTCAGGGCAGGGATTGCCTTGTGTTGTGAAACAGTCAGTATCTGAAATGCTCCATAAATTAGCATCTGTAGAGTTTTGTACATACTAATTATTACTATTGAAACACAGAAAAATGCTTTCTGAAGCCTGAGGAAGCAGCCTTGGATATTAGTCTAATTGCCTGGACATGTTTTTTAAAAGGAAGAAGAAAGCTTCTCTTCCTGCCTGAGAGCCACAGGACTCAATACAGCAGCCTGAGCCCCAGCTCCTCCTGAGCTCTTATTTCAGTGTTTTTGTTTTTACTCAGAGAACCAGGTTTTAAGACAAAACATGAAATCTCATTGGTCACATGGAGCCATTAGATTGATGTCTATAGAGGAGTTGTCCTGTAACCTTGAAGCACCTGCCTTGGGTTGACTTTGGCCAAAATTCTGTTGTCTCCTTGGTACATGTATAGTGAAAGGCAATGAGATTCATTTATGGGAGGCAAAAGCTCAAAGTAGACTTACGGTGTGCTTGTATTTACTGCCGGAATGAACTAACATTTTTATTAGCATTTCATGCTACAAATGGAGCTTTTAAGACATGTTGAATTTTAATTTATATGTCAAAAGGAGCCATATCTACTAGGACTACTGAACCATCCCAATGCTTGCTTTGAGAATCTACTTAGAAGAGTGATCAGAAAGAGGGACTAGTGAGACAAATGAATATCCATCTGAATAATTTGCTTTCACATCATTACGTCAGCTGGGTGTGGTAGCACGTGCTGCAGTCCAGCTGTGCAAGTACTGGTGTATTCAGGACAGAACTTGTGTTAGCGGGCCACCTCCACTTCCTATAGTTGACACATCATCCCAAAATACAAAATCTTTAAGGCAAATTGCTTTTGCTGTCTGCAGGCTTGAGGAAAGGAGTCATACCTCCTGTGTCACATTGACAGTACTATTTTTTTTAACAGCTGATAGTAATGGTCTCTTTATAAGAATAACTTGGAGAAAGACTAATACGGCTGTCTCAGTAAACAAGCTCAGCTCCTTTTAACTTGATTAACTTACTGGAGATAAGACTGCTTTCAAGTTACATAGAGGCACTGTGATGTTCTGGAAGCACTTGGGCACTTTAGACTCTTAAAAAGAAGCCTCATGGTTATGCTAACAACGTGTGAGAGGGGCTGCAGGAAACTTGAAGATCTCACTGCTTATGGTGCACAGTTCTGGTTTCTCTTGAGAGTATCGTGGTGCTCTTGGAAAATCACCCGTAGACTGAGACCCCAGGAGAGGAAATGACGCACACATGTCCATGTGTGCCTAGGTTTTATGAAGTATAACAATGAAGGACTGTATTACTCCCATATCCCTGCTGAATGTTCTCTGATGTAGTGAGCAGTTGTTAGGTTAAATCATAAGCAATAGAAAAGCAAGGTGAGACCACCTGACACTGCCAGTGGCTTTGAAGTGTTTGCCTTGTAATAAAGTGAGTATATTACTCACCCCAAAGTAGTGACATTCTGGTTACATGTGGCCAGTGCCCCTCCCACCGGGGCCAGGGCATGCCAGGTTATGGGTGGGAAAAGGTTCTCAGTTGAAGTTTTAATTATACGTAGACAAAATAGAGCTAAGTGTAATTAAGTGCTTGTTAAATCACTCTTCCATGATGATAGTTTAATTTCCAAACATCGGTACTTTAAAAAATTTAGATAAGGGGATAGAACAGTAGTTGCCTATGATTTTCTTGTAATTATTGGGGGCAGGGGGCAGGAAGAGGTGCAAATGCCATCATTACTCAGAAACTCCCATGTGGGAGCCTTTGTGTTGTGTTCTGGAAAGCCTCACCCAGTGCTTTTAAGAAGTTTGTTGTGTGCCTGTACACGCCCATCCATCTACCCATCTGTCTGAACACAGGCATGCTTAGAACCTCTTGACACTAATTTGTATTTCTGGCCTTTATAAATAGGAAGTTTAATCAATTAATTAAGTTTAATTAATTTCCTAATTACTACTATTACAAATATTCTTTTGTGAGAAGGCAAACAAGCAAAAAATGTATTTTCATACACTTGAATGTGTTTATATGTTAATATGCAATGTGTTCATGCTGCAAATGGGTAGATACAGCATGTGAGTTGCATAGAGATGCCCAAGTGAGTGCTATAGGTGCCAGTGTGGAAGTGGGGTGGTTGCTGTGGTACATTGAGCAGTGTTTGATGCATTGTAAGTGTTCAGTGTATGTGTATTTTATAACACCACTACTGTAGGAAGTCACTAGAAAAAGAGAACTATGGTACAAAAATTGGAGAAGAAAAGCATTTAAGTCATGCCTGCTGGGTAACTCATTTCGAAAATCTTTTGCATAAGACTTCAGTTGCTAATGGTATACTCTTTATAAACTATTATATGTCTGGGGATGTAGCACATAGGTGGTATAGAGTGCTAACCTAGCATGCACAAAGCATATAGAACAAAGATTCAGTTTCAGCACTTTATCAACCAGGTGTGGTGCATGCCTATAATACCAGCACTTGGGAAACAGAGACAAGAGGATCAGAATCTCAAGGTTATCTTCAACTAGATAGTTTGAGGCAGCCTGGGATAACTATGACTCTGCCTCAAAAGTGTTATATAATATAAATGCATATTAATAATGTGGTCTCTTGTTTCAGGAACTTTATATTGCTGTTGGAATATCTGGAGCCATCCAGCATTTAGCTGGGATGAAGGACAGCAAGGTAATTCTGTGCTATAATTCGGGTGCCAAGAGGAAAAGCTTTCACATTTCTATGTACGTGTAATTAATGTGTACTTGAGCACTATGCACTATAATTAATCACAAGGCACAGCTGAACCTAAGCTTCGATTACTATGTGCTGGGCTCTGCCAGCTTGTGCCTCAGTTTCACTAAATGTGGGTGTTAGGTGATTACCAGTGTCCATTTTGGCTCTGACACTCTGGTAGATTTGAGACTTAAGCAGCTTAACCAGGTTCTGATCCTTGATTCTCTAATCTGCTTCACTTGGTGGGCTATCAGAACCACCCTCTTCGGGTTATTAGCAATGTGTAACTGACACATTTTGTATTAGGGCAGTGATCCTCTATCTGTGGTTGGAGACCTTTTGGGGATTGCATATTAGATATTTACATTACGATTCATAACAGTAGAAAAATGACAGTTTAGTAGCAATGACATAATTGTATGGTTGGGGTCAGCACAACATGAGGAAGGGCTGCATGTTCGGAAGACTGAAAAGCACGGGGTTAGAATATCAGGCCATTCTTATACCTTTGTTGATGGTGCACTGTGAAGTCAAACACTTGATTTTTAACTCACTACTTGGACTACATTTGGAAATCCTCCGTAATAACTTTGAACATATATTTCAAAGTATGACATATTAACTCATGCATAACAATGTACGGTTTGAATTATGAACTTACCTTTCATGAAGACAGAGATGGATCTGAAAACCTACATTTATCCATTCAGATGGAAGCTGGATATAAAAGATGATAAAACTTTTAACAGGCTTAAGTTCTAACTTGAAGAAATACATGAAGTGTCTCTTTGTAGCTTCTAAGTGAATTGGTTCAGATCCAGTCAGATTTCACAGTTGGATGGCAGGTTTCTTTACTGAGCTCTGAAGACAGGAGTGCCACTGGGGAAATGTGGCTTACGCACTAACATGCACGCATGCGCGCACACAAAACCTCTTCAGTATCAGAAACCTTAACATTTTTAGCTAGAATAATTCTTGTCTAGAATACTGCTTCTCCAAAATAAAGAATCATGTGTGCCAAAAAGACCCTGGTGAATATTCCTCTCACCTGGCAACAGGACTAGTTGCTGAGGGAAATCAAACAGACTTGATAGTGTATGTGTAAGCAAGCTAGGGACAGCTGAAATGTGGAGACCAGGGCTGGGGTATAATGTGTGACAGTAAATGGTGACATCTCCTCACTCAACAGATACATAATAAAATGATTAAGTGAATAAAAGTTAGTCTAGCAGATGTGACGGTACACACTTTCAGCCCCACCACAGGAGAGGCTAAGGCAGGGAGATCAAGTCAAGGTTAGCCTGGTCTATATAGTGTTTGACTCAAAAAAAAGTAGAAAAATAAAAAAATCCAACTATTATTATGTCTGTTTTATGTGGGAGCCAATGATTTCTGTTAGTAATTTTGATTAAATTCTAAAATGGGATAGTAGAATGGCTTAAATCTGATAATTACATTGTGTATGAGCTGCAGTTTTAATTAGCATGATAGTATATTGTGAGATTTGATTATTGTAGCAAATTAGTCAGTATACTGAACTATATACACAGTGATAGTTCAGTAGTGTAGTTGAATATAATGTGTCCATTTAAAATAGGAGGAGGAAATCTTGAATTTACAAGGAGCTATTGAGAGCAAGTAAGGCTTTATCATAGCAAATTTACAGTTGATAATATAAGAATACTATTTCAGCAATCCAGAAAAGTATACCCATCCACTCTCTTTTTAATGTCATTGTGGTTCCCAGCCCGTTGTTATGTGCTTTCTTTTAAAATAACTTTTATGTAGTAGGATGAAATGCTTTTAGATGATTAAACTGTCAAATGTTTGACTAGGTGGCCTCCAAGAGAATCGTTAATCGTCATCAGTTAAATAAATCTTTACTTCTAGCTGTGAATCAAGGTACACATTCCCAGAAGAGAAGCACCTCAGTGAACACTGGGGCCTGTGAGGCAGTGTGTTTTCCCTTACAGGTTTAGATTTAAGACTCACAGTAAAACCTGTGTATTGCCTCTGAGCTAGCCACCATCAAGGCTACGCTGGCTCTATCCCAGTTATTCTGGCATGTTCTGATGTCCATCTCAGGAGCTCTATTAGAGGAATTAGACATGTTCTGAAGCCTTTATTTTAGGTCAGACTACATCAAAATAATACCAGTGTGTTTCTCAAGATATAATGACAGGTACTTAGAAATTTAACTTTGCCTCTAGAGAACTGAATTATAATCTACTATTCATTAAAACTACATTTGAGTCACCACTCTAACCTTGCTTATTGCAATAGTTTTCAAAAAACTATGAGAAATACAAAACCATTTCCCCTACTTGGTAAATAACCAACATAACCTTTCATAGTTAAGGCCAGTATTCGGTAGTTTTTACAAGAGACCCAGTAACTTGTTTTATTGTATATATTTGCCAGATACACGAGAACATTTGAGTTCTCTTTTAATAGCAGGTTGGCAAGATAAATAGCTTATATTCTCAGAACAGACCCAGGATGATTTTAGAATAATAAATGGGATAGAATATATAGGAAACAAAAGTTGACAAACAATGATTTGGGTTATAGATTTGTTACTATTTTACCTAAAAATCAACCTTCTTTCCTACTTCAGTCTAGAAAGAATTTCAAGAAAATAATAATTTAACTCTTTACTCTGAGATAGGCTAGGTGGTAAATATTTTACTATAATACAACCCAAACTTCTAATACATATATAATTTATATACATATATAGTATTGGCATGGAACTTCCAAATTAGTCTTGATGAATATTTAAATAATATTAGGTATATTGTAAGAGGGCGGTTAAAATAGAACCACCAAACAGAATGGTTTGTTTTCTTAATGAAATTCCAACTTCTGTATTTTCATTTCATAGACAATTGTGGCTATTAACAAAGACCCAGAAGCTCCAATTTTCCAAGTGGCAGATTATGGAATAGTTGCAGATTTATTTAAGGTAAGCTATTCTTGAGAGGGATTGATATTATCAACATTGTCATCCAGTGGTTTTTTTTCAAAGAAAGACAAAATGTGTGTTGAGTGTCTGTATACTGCTGTTACATGTTTTATAATTTTATCCTAGTTAAAATGTAATCTCTCTAACAGCTTTGTGATGTTACTATATAACGTAGCTTCTTTCAAAGAACTCTGGATTGTAAAATATCCACAGGGCTCTCGGCATTTCACATACTAAATCAGCACAGTGTGAAGTGACACCATGCGTAGAACCTAGGACCATATTTGGCAGATACACTAAAGCCATGACCATCAAGCTCTTCATTCCAGGATTGCTGAGGACCTGAAGCTTTTCAGGGAGGGGCTGGCACTTGGTCTAGTATAACTGGCTCAACAAGAATGGTTTGTTTACTGAGTTTGAAAGTTAAAGTCTCATGTGACAGTTTTAAGGAAAGTGTATTTTCCCCTCCATTTTACCCTGCTACTCTATATGTGTTTGCCTTCCCCACAAGAAAGACTACTTTAGTCATATAAACTTATTTAGCAAATTATAGTTGATCACCTGAAGTGTAGTTGGCCACATTTAAAGGTACATAGCTCGTGCTTGGCCAGGGCTGCTCTTGTTGTACTGGTCTGTCTGTACAGAATCACTCGTAGAGAAATTAACACTGAAAGTAAGCATTCAGCCCTAGGAGAAATCGGTTTGCTGCAGTAGGAATCCCTGACAAGGAACTACCTTGAGGGAATGCAAGGCACATTGGAAAGGCTGAAGCCTGAGAATAAAGACAGCACAGTTTTCAGAAGACGGCTCAGGGCAGTGAAGAGTGGATGGAGACCCTTCAACTACTCAGTGACAGTTCTGTTGGCTCAGACTGCATGTAAAAACTAGGAGGCTGCTCTCACTCAACAAAGTCGGCCTTCCACTCAGGGACCCTCTAAAGGGCCTAGGCCTTGTCTCAGAGGAATATAACCTCACTTCAGTGATGCTGAGGTTCTAAGTTAAGGAGAGTGTGTCGGTCAGCTCCTCTTCGCTGACCTAGATGTGTAGCTTAGGGGAGTTGTTTAGCCACTGAGATGTCTGGTGAGAGAAGAAGCTGGTGTGAGAAAAAGGGAGAGGTGTGGGTGTATGCATGTAGGTGTGATTGCATGCGTGTGTTATGGATTTAAGTCACAGTCTTACAAATGCTAGGCAAGTATTCGACTACTGAGCTATACCCAGTCCCACAAAAGAAAAAATGTTATTGTCTCTTTGCAGCTTATCCCTTCACAAGTTTTGAACTAGGACACAAGGTGGAGTTACTGTGATTCTGTCCTGTCTTGAGACCACTTAGATTATCTCAACCAAATCAGTCTTGCTGAATGTTACCTTCATCATAAGTATTGTAATTATTTTACTGCCTTCCTTAAAGAAGGCAATAAAAATTGTGATTATACTGTATCTACTGCAGTCTATAATAAATATTAGCCTGTTTGTATGTTCTTCTGTTCAGATATAGAGTATGTGTTCAAAGTAATTGGTAAATATTATTAAAGTTATTAGAATGACCTGACCTTCTTATTATAATGGTTTTATTAATATAAAAAAATCTCATACTAGAAAATTTACCCTTGTAAAATGTAGCATTCAGGGCTGAAGGGCTCAGCACATACTGCTCTTGTGAAGGATCTGAGTTTGGTTTCCAACACTGACATCAGGCAGCTTACAAGCTTGGAACTCCAGCTCCAGAGGATCCAGCACTCTCTTCTGGCCTGTGTGAGCACCTGCATTCTCACACACACACACACACACACACACACACCTCCACAGACATGCAATTTAGATAGTTTTAATTATGTATTCTTTAAAATGTATAATTATACTCACTTCCATACCTGACAAACTGATTGCTAGGACTCACATGGTAAAATGAGAGAACATATGTTATTCCTGCCCCACAAAGTTATCATCACTGCATACATAATTATGCATGCACATGCATCCGCATACTTATACGTGAATAAATGTAGATAAAAATACATAATACACTGGTAGTCTATTCATGCTGCTATTAACTAACCTAATGTTCATATAGTTGTGTCCCACTGTAGAGAAGCCCTGTACTCGCATCTCTGTAGTACACTCCCCAGATCTACCTCTAGTCCCCAGACTTGCCCATTCTGGCCTTACTGTACAACTGAAATGATTCATATTGTCATCTTTCTGGCTGTTTTCCCTGAGCTTAAGGCTCAGGTTTCAGCTTTGCCATAGCACATTTCAGTGTTCATTTCCTTCTCCAGATAAACGGCATCTGTTGCTGAAATAAGCCACGTTTGTCTATTTAGTTGTTTCTGCTTTTTTGTTATTGTGAATAGTGACGTTGTGTGCATCAGTGTATAGATTTGTGTAGAGACAAGAGTGTTTATTTCTTTGGAGTTCTTTTCTCAGTTAGAGTTGATGTAGAAGTCTGTCTCTCTGCTTTCACAGTGGCTGTACCAGTTCATGATCCCACTAGAAGGAAGTGGGGCTCTGAGTCTTCTATACATGCACTAACACGCACTAACACGTTACTGCTTGTCTTTCTGATTATACAGGTCCTTGTGGATCTCAAGTGGTATCTTATGGTTTTGATTTACCTTTCTGATAGCTGATGATGTTGACCATCTTTTTGGATTCTTCTCAGCCATTTACATATTTTCTCTGTAGAAATGACTCTTGTGGTTTTACATTTTGTTGCCTTTTTGTTTTTGTTATGAATTAACAATATTGTAAGTAATATTGGTTCTAGAAGTAAGCTGATCAGGAGTGATTTCCAGTGTGGTCCCATTCTGAGGCTTTTCATTTTCATGAGAGTATAGACATCTTAAATCTGATTAAGTAAGTCTTCACTAGTCCTTTTTTTTTTTTTTTTTTTTTTTTTTTTTTTTTTTTTTTTTTGCTTGTTTGTTTTGTTTTTTTTACCTAAGCTTTAACTGGTATACCTAAGAAAATGTTTTCCTTCAAGTACATGTTCAAATCCCTGCTTTTATTTTCTTTGCATGTACACAGAACAGAATTTCCTGGTCATATAGTAGTTCTTTCTTAGCTTTTCAAAGACCTTCTAGACTGTTTGACTAGTTCACATTTTTGCTGGTAGTGTATAAATAAGGCTGTTCCCACAGCCTCACCAGAGCGTACTGTTTTCTGTTCTTTCAGTTAGAGCCATCTAAGGGCTGAAGTGCCTCAGTTATAGTCTTAATTTATATTTATCAGTAACTAATGATGTTTAGGAGAGTTAAGCACATAATGCTTATTGAACATTTCTACCCAAGTCTCTTCCTTTTCTTCCTCCTTTCTTCCTTTTTTTTTTCTCAGTGCTAAAGGTGGGAACCAGGACTTTATGCATTTTAGGATACTGAGCCATATCCAAAGTCTTTGGTTAGGTTTGTCTTTTGTTGGCTTGTAGGAGTTCTTTGTATGTCAACACAAAGCTCTTATCAAATATTCGATCTCCAAATATTTCCTCCCACTGAGTAAAGTTTTGTTGTTGCTTTGGTTTGGTTTGGTTTGGTTTGGTTTGGTTTGATTGGCTTGATTGGTTGGTTGGTTGGTTTTTGAGACAGTGCCTCACTTTGTTTTCCTGACTGGCCTGGAATTCACTATGTAGACTAGGCTGGGTACAGAGATCTGCCTGCCTCTGCCTCTCAAGTGCTGGGATAAAAGGTAGTATCATTATGTCCAACTTTATTTTAACTTTTTGGTAATATCAAATATACAAATGTCCTTAATTTTGGTGAATTCCAGTCTGTCTCTTGTTTCCTTTCATTCCTTGGGGTTTTGTTACTGTATCTTGAGAGTTGATGACCAACCTAAAGTAATGAAGATTTACTCTTAGGTTTTCTTCTAACAGCTTCATGGTTACAGTCATCCGTTCTGAGTACATTTACCTTTGTTTTTTCCATATGGATCTCCATTTGTTCTGCACTGTGTGTTGAAGAGACTATAGTGTGGACTTGTTAAGCCCATCTTCCCACTACAACCCCTGTACTCTCTGCTCCCTCTCGAACCTGCAGTATTTACTTCTGTTGGCTTCTCTATCTCCCTGCCTCCCACCCTCAACCAAACTTCATTTCTCCTCGAGGATGATGTCCTGAATTTTTTTATGCTACATTGGTCTCTTCTATGAATTTCTGAATTTGTAGCATGTAACACTGTTTTTCTCCTCCTACATTTTGGTATAAGATGACCACATTTAGAGTATTATCTCTCGTTGTAGAATTGCTCAACAAACTCAATATGCAGTTGGTTGACTTTTAAAATCTCTGTGGAGCTGAACAGCCATCACTTCATCCAGTATATTTCAGCACACTGAAGAGGAATCACTTACCAGACATCTCCACTCTTCCAAGGCTAAGGGGAACATGCTCATATGTTTATGGCAGTAGATTGCCTCCTTTTTAAATTCAAGTCTCCTTTGATGTGCCCTTCCTAGGTAGAATGGGTACCCCTGCAATATCTAAAGGAAAATGAAAGTAAGAATCCAGGTCTTTCAGCCTTTACACTTAGCATTTTCCCCAATGGATTATATAGAGTTCTTGTGTTGCTCTAAGAGTAGCAGATGATGACAAGAGAAAATCCCCTTGACTGGGAGTGTGGAGAAGGGACATTCTGGAGTGTAGTTTTGTTTTGTTACAAATGTTTGACCTCCTGGGGAAAGATGTTGGGCTATGCCTTTTTTCCCCCATGAAACACGTTGGACCCACATGGAGCATGTCAACCCTGTGACTGGCATGAGCTCATGGTCCCTCCACTGAGGAAAGCCAGGGGAAGCGGTGCCAGCACTTAGTGCTGCCCTGAGCGAATGCCTGCTGGCTGCATGGTAAACACAGGCCTTTTAATAGGCTGGAGACAAAGTGACATTCGGAAGAAACAACATGTCGACAATTTCCTTAATAAATTTTGTAGGAACACATTATTTCCACCTGGTGGAAATGTAGCTCTCTAAATAATTGAGAGGCTGCATTCATCAGTGTAATGGTCAACAAAGATCTCTGTGAGCTAGGGCAGCCCACAGCCCTTTGCAGGACTGGGAAATTGATATTTTACACAAGTAGCCCAGCTAGTGTTCAGAATGTGCGTTTGTCATCCCACAGTCCCACTCTCTGCTCAAGGCTGTCCAACCAGTGAGAGAACACGAGACTGTAGCTGCAGCCACTGTCCTGACAAGATAGGGCTGCAGTTAGCTGTTCAGAATGGGCATCAGCACAGAACCTGGATTCTCTTTTTTTTTTTTTAAACAACTTTATTTTACAAAACAAAGATAAATGTACAGATTTTAAACATTTTTTGCTTAAAATTATACATTTTTGTCAGTACTTTTTTTAGATTTTAACATAATTTTTATATAAAACTATATGAATATATTTTTTAGTCAGTACTTGATTTTTTTTCAAGGTTTGGTTGTATGCCTTGAAAACTTAATAGTTACAATGAGCTAAAGTACATGTAAAACAAAATGTAACATGGAAATAGTTAAAGTTTTCTTGTTTTGTAAATATTTTTGTTTTGTTTTGTTTTCTTTATTTCTTGGGCTTCATACAGTCTGTGAGTTGTTTCTGGGGGAGTGCAAGCCTCTGGGGTTAGCATCCCACTATCAGTGACTGCATATTATGTCTGTTCTTTTGTGACTGGGTTATCTCACTCAGGATGATATTCTCTAGATGCAGCCATTTTCTTAAGAATTTGGTTAAGTCATTGTTTCTGGTGGCTGAGTAGTATTCCATTGTGTATATGTACCACAATTTTTGTATCCATTCATCTTCTGAAGGACATCTGGGTTCCTTCCAGCTTCTGGCTATTATAAATAGAGCCACTATGAACATTGTGGTGCATATATCTTTGTTGTGTATTAAAGTGTCTCTGGGGTATATGCCCAGAAGTGGAATAGCTGGGTCTTCAGGTAGTACTATATCCAATTTTCTGAGGTATCGCCAGACAGATTTCCAGAGTGGTTGTATTAGCTTGCAACCCCACCAACAGTGGAGAAGTGTTCCTCTTTCTCCGCAGCCTCGCCAGCATCTGCTGTCATCTGAGTTTTGGATCTTGACCAATCTGACTGGTGTGAGATGGAATCTCAGGGTTGTTTTGATTTGCATTTCCCTGATGGCTAAGGATGTGGAGCACTTCCTCAGATGTTTCTCGGCCATTCGGTGTTCCTCAACTGAAAACGTTTTGTTTAGCTCTGTACCCCATTTTTTAATAGGGTTATTTGATTCTCTGGTGTCTAGCTTTTTGAGTTCCTTGTACACCTTGGCAGAACCTGGATTCTAATGAAAAGCAATTACACTGGCATGTTCAGTTCATTTGGATGTGCTATCTGATAGTAACACATGTTGAGAAAGCCAACAAAATGTTTGTGAAGTGTGCAGTGCAAGAACGAGAGAGAGTTGCTCAAGGAGGTGGCAGTTGTGAGAAGTGACACTGTGTGCAGACTTGAAGGAAAGTGAGGTGCACAGTGAAGGAAGGAAGGATGCTTGGAATACAGAGGAAAACAGGAAAAATGCTGGAAGGATGCTGGGAATGCAGAGGTGAGAAGGAAGGATGCTGGGGATACAGAGGTAAGAAGGAAAGATGCTGGGAATGCAGAGTTAAAAAGGAAAGATGCTGGGGATGCAGAGGTGAGAAGGAAAGATGCTGGGATGCAGAGGTAAGAAGGAAAGATGCTGGGAATGCAGAGTTAAAAAGGAAAGATGCTGGGAATGCAGAGGTGAGAGGAAAGATGCTGGGATGCAGAGGTAAGAAGGAAAGATGCTGGGAATGCAGAGTTAAAAAGGAAAGATGCTGGGAATGCAGAGGTGAGAGGAAAGATGCTGGGATGCAGAGGTAAGAAGGAAAGATGCTGGGAATGCAGAGGTGAGAGGAAAGATGCTGGGATGCAGAGGTAAGAAGGAAAGATGCTGGGAATGCAGAGTTAAAAAGCAAAGATGCTGGGGATACAGGGGTAAGAAGGAAAGATGCTGGGGATACAGAGGTTAAGAAGGAAAGATGCTTGGATGCAGAGGTAAGAAGGAAAGATGCTGGGGATGCAGAGGTAAGAAGGAAAGATGCTGGGGATACAGAGGTAAAAAGGAAAGATGCTGGGGATACAGAGTTAAGGTCTCACTACTCTAAGCCCTGGAGAGAAAAACAGCCCACTGCTAAGTATTTCCAGTGATGTCTGGGCAGAAACTGGCTGTAGCCCCTGACAGCCTCTGTTCTTCATGGTCTCCTCATGGAGGGTTTACCATTCATGGAGGGAGAGAGCAAGTGAGCAGGAAATATGTGTGCCTGGATGGCACTTATTGCTGAACAGAGATCTGCCATGATTTTAGCCTATGGCCTCCCCAAAGCTAATGGCCCTATCTCAGGGAGGGCTCAAGAAGCTTAACCACTGTTTTGGTTTTTCTGTTTGTTTTGCAGGTGGTTCCTGAAATGACAGAAATACTGAAGAAAAAATAAGTCAAAATCATATCTTAAGGAAACTGTCAAAAGTATTCCACTGAAATCACAGAAATTCATAATCCGAAGGAGAAAAAATGCTAACAGCAGCTAGAATGTCTTTTGATGAATCAATTATTATGTTCCTTTTTAATTATTTGTGGTTCCAAACAATTGTTTTTTGACATTTTCTAATTCTGTAATAAAAATATAATAAAGTTTTGTCATCTTTTAAAATTACTATCAGGAACATGCTTAGCTTCTTAATTAAAGAACAAACTGAAGAAGGAATAAAATACAGTTTTAGGCTGGTGTGGTGGCATTCACCTTTAATTCCAGCACCCTGAAGGCAAATGGATCTTGTTGAACTCAAAACTAGCCTAGTTTACATAGCAAGTTCCTGGACAAACCGGATGGCACAGTTAGGTCTTGTCACCGTCACCATCACTTATCTCTCCACTTGTCTCATTCATGGGTGTCGTTTGTTTTAGGCAAGATTGTGAGCATGGAAATCCTCATTGCTTGGTCACCCTAATATAATTGTTGAATGCCATATCCCAAAAGATAGGAATGGGCTTGGCAAATTTAGAGCTACAGAAGCTTGACCTTGATCTCAAAGTGTGAATGTTCCAGAAACAGTCTAGTCTTCAGAAAAACAGCTAATGTGATGAAGTAAACCTAACTCAAGCCTGACTGTGCTGGAAGTATTTGGCTGGTTTAACTTACATGTCAGTTGTCCATGTTAAGAGTTTGTCTGTTTATAGGTCTGCGGAGTATGGGGAGTGGAGAGGGAGGGACAACACTGAGACAGAATAACCTCTTATGCAGATAGTTTGGTACTACTGTGGATGTTTAAAATTCTGCTTGGAAAAATGCTCTGTCCTTCCCTTTACTCCCCTGGTAGTTTCCTCTGTGTGGGGAAAAGGAACTGGGCTCCTGCATCCTCCACACGTGCAGTCATCACTTGCCCTCTTCTGCCTTAGGGTTCTGATGTAGCAAGAGTACAAGTCAGTATGAGTGAAGGTCTGAGAGAGGCGGGGAGGCCGTGGGAGTCATCTGCAAAGTCGAATCAGAAGTGCTGCCAACTGGAAGCATGTCTTCAGAAACTGAGGTGTGCCCTGGACTGAGCATGCAGCACCACAAGGAGGAGCAGTGAGGGAGCAGTGAGGGAAGGGATTGGGACCTTTAGACCCCATGTGGACAGCCTGGCCCTCTGCTGCTGCCTGACTGAGCCTATTTTGACTCAGAATCACTTGCTACAAAGCACTTTTGGAAGCTGCAGCATTTCAGCCTTTTAGGTAAGAGGACAGCAGCCAAGCGATAGCTCTTCACAAGTTATGGACGCATCAGTACAGTGTGATCCTAGGATACCAGAGCTGTGGGGCCTCTTGCTGTGCCTCTGGTTGCCCCAGTTGAAGTACTGAGGCACAGAGGAGAGGAAACCATGATTTGAACTACCTGGGCATATATGACTTCAGTCACCTCATGAAAGTGATTACTGTATCTCCCTGTCTTTGAGGCACTTTTTAAAGGGCTTCTCCATTTACCTTCTATCCCAACTGTGGGGGTAGGAGAAATGGCAGATGGTGTAGCTGTAGGGACACCCCCATTGAGATAAGCTGATCGGAGAATACTGCAAGTAATACCTCTTCTCTGAGTTGAACTGATTATCTTTTTCCCACTTGATTCCTCCTAGCAGCTCTCTTCTAGCTCCAAGAACCAGCATTTACTAGATGCTGCTGCTCATCACCATAGCATTTAGCCAAGTCACTTTTCAAGCTGGTAAGTGCTGAGAAATGGCCGTTTTGATCTCCAGATGCCATTGAGTGTACGAACCTAGATGGCCCAGCCAACTTTATAGTGTCCATAGTGTGTGTGTTCATGTGACCAGCAGCACAGTTGACTTGTTTACACCTGTCTCATAGATGTGTGGCTAATACATTGTGCCCTGGTACTACCACTCAATAGAGAATTGGCAGCCACATTGTGGTCTTACAGGACCACTGTCTCTTAGGTAGGTGTTCTGCAGTCCTTGACTATATTGTGCAGATAGCCAGGTACTGTTCAAACACTTGCTACCCCTCCAGTCTCCATAATGATCCATAGGTTGTAATCTGCTTCTGTTGGTTTACAGCAATAATTACAACCACTGTGAGGTTATATGACTTCTCCAGCCCAAGGCCTAGTGGTGACCCTCCCAGTGTGTGCATGTGCTCAGCAATGCTGCAGGGAGCATTTTTGCAGTGTTTGATGGCTCCACAGTTGTGATGTGTGAGAGCCACAACCTGGAGTAGCTTTAGCTTTGTTTGTCAGAGAAGACATCTCTGAGTCATGGACTGTTGAAGGCATGAATTTTACTCAGAAAGAAGAGAGGAGATGCAAAAGCCGAGAGCAAACACTTGGCATTGTTGTTGGATCCCCCTGTGGGCCAGATCTGTCCATTCTTCCTGGGCTGGAGGCTTTGCATTAGCATGTAGAAAAGGAGGAGGAAGCTGAGCTCAGAGTTCCTGAGGGTACTTGAGGCAGTGAGGGGCAGAGAGGTGGAGTTTGGGAAGTGTGGGCTAAAGAAGCCAGTTTGTAGGAGTCATTGACAAGTTTAGGCACTTTCTCTCCTAACTCAGTGTTTCTCAAACTTTATCTCAGGATGGTTCCATGAAAGTATAGCATAGAGAGACAGTCAGTCTGTAGAAATGTGCCCGTGGTAAACCATTACACATCCTTTGCTAAAACTTTGCTGTCTGTATCCTTTGTTTTTTAGGCAATATGAGCAGATGCCCAAGAGAATGAACAAAGGGCTCAGCCTGTTGATCCATTGCTTTTGTTTTGTCTTAGGGGCATATCGGGTGATTTTGTTGAATACTTTCAAAATCCTCTGCTAATTGGTAGCTATTGTTTGAGTGTTTTATAATTAAATTTCAGCATATTGGGCAGAGATTATGGTTTATCCAGTAAAATGCTTCCTACATAAGCATGGGAACCAGGGTTTGGCATGTGAAAGCCTGGTGGGTGTGGGGGTCACCTGCAAGAGGCTGTATCTTAGGATTGACTAACTAGTAGCCAAACTAGCTAGAATTTTGTTTACCGAGAGACCTTGCCTCAATAAATAAAGCACCGTTGAAGAAGACTCCCAGATTTCAACTTTGGTTGTCCACATACACACATGTACACCCACACTCCACTCATATACATATGTATACCAAACACACAAACAAAATCAAAGTGAAAAAATCAGCCTATTGGGTGTTCTGTAAAGAATTCCACAACCTAAGGTCCTGCCACTTGAGCAGGTCTTGGTAATGGAAAGCTACTGAGATTTTGTGGAAGGCCTATGACCTGCCTAGTGGACTAGCCAGACCTAGTGGTGTTTCTCGGTTACAGAGGGAGGACAAGATGGAAGCCATTTGGAGGTGGTTACAGGAGTCCTCTGGCTTCATGCCCTGAACTGGTTTAGCTGAAAATGCTCTGGTTACAAAATGGGTCTCTGGAGACTGTGTAAATGGGTCCAGTGCTGTGGGTGAGGCTGGGAGAGAGCAAGCTTTTCCTCCCAGGGTAGCCGGGGAGCCGGGTTGCCGCCAGAGCCTGGGCGTGTCTGCGCCGGCTGGAGGGCTGGAAACCCCAGCCATAAATGCGCCTTATGTTCTCATTCTAAAAGGAACGCTCAGTATGGCTGTGTTTCATGCTGCCTCTGACTGGGGGGTTTGTTTTGGTGGACATAAAAGTGAGCTGGAGAAAGTGTGAAACCCAGAGAACAAACCCAGAGAACACGGCCGATGGTGCCAGATGGGTGTAGTTAGCTGGAGGCTCATGACTGATAATCTTGTAAAAGAGCATGTACGGGGATAGACTGTCAGGATTTCATGTAACCCTGGTTTGGGGGGACTCTGGAGCCTGAGTGAGGAAGACTGGCTGATAACCCCGGCCTTTAAAATGTTAGTGCACACCATCCTGCTAGTGAGTAGGAAAGCGGTTCAGGAAATCAGATGCCCAGGAATTTGCCCCAGGTCACATAGCAACTGGGAGGACTGGAACATAAAGCAGAACTTTTGGCAAATATGGCTTACTAAGAATTGATTGCACACTGGATGATCCTAATGCATCGGTCACACTGCCGCTGCTTCCTGCGCAGAGCCGAGGGCAGAGATAATGTCCACAGATGTGGGTACTGACATACGGGGCCACACTGGACTCTGGCTTGGAGATGCATGGCCTTTCCGCTGCCCCAGCTTCTTTCACACCCCAGCTCCTCCAGGACTCTTGTCCTCTCCATGAGCTGCTTCCTCATCTGTCTGTGGCTTCAGAGCTCCCATCTTGTCATTAGCAGCAAGGTGCAGTGGTAGCTCTTAGGTGTCCTCTGAAGGAGGCTGGCACTTGTTTTCCATGTCATCTAGTGGGTCGGGGCCCTGAAAAGTGTGGCTTGCTGAGAATCATCACCTTTATCACCTTGTACAACTAGTCACATGGCCTAGGCAGTCAGGGCAGATGTTGACTTCCTTCCATCTCTCTAGAAGTTTCTGCTGTTGTCCCTGTATTGGGCCACCTGGGGATAACTAGGCTGATCACCCGACCCTAGTTGAAAGGTGCCTATTTATTTTTTCTCTTCTCTTAATTTTTGAATGATAATTATTTTTATTATAAAATATTATAATCATAATTGTTAATTATTTGAGACACTACCATACTCTGTAAGCCAGGTTTGCCTAGAACTCAACATATAGCTCACACTCACAAAGCTATCCTCTGCCTCATCTAGAGCACCAGGATAACAGCATGACTCACCGTGTCTGGTTTTCTTCCTCACCTAGACTTCATTTTCATCATCTGCAAGACAGTGGCTTGAACTAGATACTCTTGGGTGTGTAGACAGAGCTCACACTGTGTGGGTGAAGGCCATCTGTTTTTGAGAGCTTTGTATGCCCAAGATGCTGAGCTGAGATGCTTAGACGCATGGTCTCATTAAAGTCTCATGAATCCGACATACTACCGATGAGAAGACCAAAGCTGACAGAGTTATAGCCTCGGGGACTGAGCATTAGTAGTAACTTTAGACAACCGAGGGCCTTACCCTGAGACCCAGCCAGGGTAGTCTGGAGTACAGGAAGGGGTGCATTTGAAGCAGAAGGCCAAGCATAAACAAACACAGGCGTTCCCAAGAACAATCTGATAGTCATTCCTGAGGCCTCTTCTAGGTTCTTGTTCCCCTGTGCTTCCTCAGGAAGCAGGGGATTTTGAGCCACAGAATGGCTCCAGTCTGCTTCCTCCTGTAGCACTGTCCCAACCAGGATCCTCGGTCCATGCCTCTTCTTTGAGCAATGTAGGCGGAGGTGAGTCCTCCTAGTTATGAGGCCTAATTGATGTTGGGGAGGCTCCTGGAGTGTGAGGTGAAAGGCGTGCTGTAAATCTCAGGCACGGGGCTCTGCCACAGTCATCACGTTGTTTAATGTCCTGGCTGACCTCCTGGGTAGTCAATTTCATTTGGTTGCTCAGGGTGAGTAGGCAGCCTGCTTTCCTAAGCTGCAGCCTCAGACTGTGTATGAAATTATGTCAGCGCTGTGTCCTTGGTAGCTGGTAATAAATTAGTAGCGAGTGTTCCATCATTTTCCTTGGATAATTAAATTAACTATGCATCAGGACACAAAAACCAAACTTTTGAGCAATAGAGCCAAGAAAAAAAAATTGCAATATTGTGATTTCCTCAATGTATGAAAGGTAGGTTTAGTGCCAGTATAGGAGAAGGAAAAGGCAGGTACCTTCTGTCTGAAACTGGGTGACTCTGAGACATTGTTTACAAGGGCACAGATAGGATGTGCCAGCAGCAAGAGCTCAGGAGCTGGCTATTGGAGCTAGGACAGGGTACCCATCAGTCCAGCACCGTGCTCCCAACTCTGAACTCTCAGTTGCAGCAAATGAAATAAGCAGCATCTCATGGGCATCCGCCCCAGAAGTGCTGAGCGTGCGCTGGCTAGCAGAAACACACCCCAGGCATCTATTATTGATAAGGGAGCCTTCAGCTTGTGTTTCCCTTGAAACATTCTCAAAGGGCTTTCCCTTCCATTATGTCATTAGCTATCCCAGCAACCCTCAGGGGTGGGGCGCATAGAGGGAGGAGCTCAAGGGTTTTTCTTGGAGTCACAAAGCAAGACACAAAGCTGGTCTAGGAATACAGACACCCAGGCTTTGCACACTGTCAGTTGTGTCAGACACACAACTCTAGGCTCTAGAGAGCCTTTGTTCAGCAGCTATAAGAATCACTGGTAGGGCTCAGGGTAATATTGACCCAGCTCTAGGGTCTCTCTTTAGTGATAAGAGCCTTGCTCTCTTGACTAGCCCAGGGTAGTCCTGGAGTGAACAGGGACCCACTCAGCTATGGAGGGAATAAATACCCTATACCAACCTCTGTCCATACATGGTCTGTGAACTCCTCTACTCCTCTCCCATCCCTGTCTGTATGAGACCTGACCTGAAAAGTTAGGCTCTGGGTTTGAATCCTTGCTGGGAGCTCAGGAGGGTGACCGGTCATGCCACTGAGAGAAGGCCTTCCAGTTCCCAGCCCTGGATGGCTTCTGGCCAGGGCTGCAGGGTTCCTGCAGGCTGGGCATTCACTGCTGGCTCTGAGCCTTGCTCTCCTTACTATTGGGTTCAGCTTGCTAGGATGGTCACAAAGTTCTCAAGGCTCCAAAGGCGAGGCTGAGCAAGGAGGGCAGCCCTTTAGGGCACAGCATCAGCAGAGCACTGGGAGGGTGGGGTCTAGAATTCTGTATGTCTTAGGCTTTCCTGATGGGGCCTGGTTTGATTCCCCACCTCCCACATGGCATCATCAACAGTCCTGTGTTTGAATCCTGCCACTAAATTTTACTAGTGAGTTGTCTGTAGCAGGAGCTCGCGATCTCATCCTGGGGTACTTGTGTTTCCTCCCCTGCAAAGCAGAAGAAGTAAGCCTTGTTTGCAGGGCAGCGACAAGGGTGCAAGACTGTCCAAAGCACCTCTCCCCTTAGGAAATAATCATAGCCATTTCTGTTGTCACCTTCTTACTTCTGTAGCACGCAGCAACTGCTACCTAAGCTGCCCCCCTTCTGTGGAGTCTCCCTTGGGACCCCAGAGTGGGCTTTTCTGAAGGACTAATGGACAGGGAGCCTCTTCCCTGGGCTGGAGACCTTCTAAGGAGTGCTGGGCCACCTTCATAGGCCCCCAGCTATAGCACTCTGGGGAGCCATGAAAGCCAGAGCTTTTACCACAGGCCTGGAGTATCTGCCTTGGGGTCGTTCTTTAATGAGGGTGTAACCTAGGCCTGGCCCTGGCCCTCTCTCCTGAGAGGGCTCCGGAGAAGAAACGGTACTGCTGTATAATGTCCTGTGTATACTTGTGATACCAAGGACAGCTATCTACACACCAGGGTCTCAGACACCCTCACCCTACAGCTTGGCAACTCTGCTGTCTGCTTTCTAACACAAGAATTCTCCCTGCTCTCACAGGTCTCTGCCTCCCTTCCATGTTACACCTCTGCTGCATGGCTGTCTCTCCATCTCTACCTGACATTTCATTTATCCTAATGGTCTGACAGCTGACTCTCAGTTGGGAGAGACAATCCATAACCCCCTGCTCGTGTTTTCTGGAAGTGGTTCGATCTTGCAGTTGTGTCAAAAGTGCTCGATTAAAGAGTGATATTCTTTTTCTTTTTAAAATGCCCTGTCATGGTTTCCCCCACTGCCCTGTGGTTCACAGCAGAGATGGGTGCTGGCTGGCAGAGGACCTGCAGCGCTCACCTGGCTCAGACCCTAGTGGATAATCTGCTTAATCAGCTGCACAAGCTCAGGACCAGGGACAACAGAGTTCAGTAGATTGGTGGCTGGTTTCAGTCCTGTGGGGGGTAGGTTCCTGGTTACGGACCTGATAGGCTCCTGTCCTGCAAATGACAGAGTAGTGCCATCTCACCCATCAGGACTCAGAACTGGAACGGCAGCCCCACACCTCATCTCCACGTGCTCTTATCCCAAAGCGGCAAGGCTATTACTTCCCTTACTCGTGGTTTGCTCACCTGTTTATTCTCAGTAGCCCTTACAGGGCTTACAGCTTAACAAACTGTGTCTAGGACCCTCTGCCTCAGGAGCGGTTTCCCAGGTACATGTGACAGCTAGAGGCTGAGAAGGACCGGCATGCTTGGGTGGGAGGCTGGAGATGAGGACTCTGCTGAGTCTTGATGATGTTCTTCCTGCCTACTCTTCTATTCTTTGCTCTTCATGGCCAGCTTTAGGTTCTGTCCCATCATGCCCTGGGCACTCCTGCTTCCTTTATAAGCCTTTTCACTTTCCAGTCTCTAGATCATGGGCAAACTGTTCATTCTGAGTGATTACCCTGCTTGCTTACAGACTATAAACCTGAGAAAAGGGGTCGCCTGGAACATTTTCTCCCGAGGCATATTTGAATAAAGGATTGTATAAGATTAGGAATTCTTTAAGGTACAGGCAATTGAAGAGTTAGACCAATAAAAACAGATATTTGGAACGGGCTTCCCTCCTTTCATGGTTGCTAATGAGGAGGAGGAGAACATGGGTACCCACACCCACCTTACTGTCTTCAGAGGATCCTCTGGAAAGGAGATGACAGATCCCCTTCTCTGTGCCCCAACCATTGGGATTTCTCTGACCCATGGGCCTTAAGAAAGGAATTTATCTGAACACAGGCCTCTCAGAAAACTAGAGGATAAAAGGTAGCCTTTGGTGGGACCTGTCACTCACTGTGTAGTGACAGGATGAGTAAACAGCAGGGTGAAGAGTCTCCACAGCTGTGAGCATGACTTAAGGGCAACAAAGATCAGTTTCTTGTTGGGTGAAGCTTGATAGGCTGTGGCCGTCATTGGTTCCCGCGTTTCCTAAGTGCTCTACGGTTTCTGCCAAGTGTTGTCAATAAAGGAAGCATTCCCAGAACAGCACCCCAGAGCAGCAGAGAGGATGATCAGATATTGGATCCGCCCTCTCTGCTAATGTGCTAGGGAAGGTGGATACCAGTGGCCAATTTCTGTTGAAAAAATGGGCAAAGTAGCATTGACCTAAATGCAGGCCCAGCGCATGGCTGACCTCTTGCTTGACAGTCTGAGAGAACCAATGGCCCTGTGTCATTTGGCTGGCATTAGACTCAGGGCCAAGTCACACTCTCCAGCCTGCTTCTACAGGGACCACATAGGGGTGCAATGAGCAGCAGAGGAAGACTGTGAGGAATGACAACCCTGTCTGCCAGCTGGCCTGGCTCTGGGCTCTCTATAAATGTCTAACACTAGATTTGGTAGGTGGGTGGGCTGCAGAATGAGGCAGATAACTCTTGGCTCTGGGATATACCTTTGGCCATTTGTGCAATGGGCCAATAGGATATGGTCTACTGTTCCCATTCTGCATCTGGCTCTGCCTTCCCATGCTGTTACCTTGGATGAGTTAAAAGTTAAGACCTTGGGTTTGGGGATCATGTGAGGCTGGAGCTGAGAAACACTTACCATATAGCATGTACCCAGTCAAAGAGTGGAGTTTCTGCTGCCCCTTGGAGCTTGTGTGGTTTACATAGAAAGTAACCTTTGTGTGGGCCTGGGTCAACATGGCCACAAGGGAGTCCAAAGAACACGGTACGGAAATCCCACTGCTTGATCCAGCCTCTCCTGGGAAGACTAAATCACACTAACTGCTTCCTGATGACAGGCTGGACTTGCCCGGCAGGTGGACTGGGGGATGTGGGGAGGGAACGAGCAACCCAGACCAAAGATTACTTCATCTCTCATCTACCATCTCACCGAAGATGGGACAAATTCGTCCCAAGATCCCTCCAAAGTCACTACTCACCTACATTTTAAAGCACTGGGCAGAATTAGATCTCAAATAAACAAACAAACAAAATTCCAATTGTCTTTTGTCAGGAGGTACAGCCCCGATATTCCCCTGGGATGTTTTTCTTGCAGGATATGGTAGAGAACTGAGAGCCCCCCCATCCCCATATTCCCAGAACTTCTTAGTAGCAGATAAAGAAAAATGGAGAGAGCTTTTTGGGTTGTCTGTTTCCATTTGTGGGTAGCTGATTGTGGCTACAGGCTTTTGAGCTGTTGGTTACAGCAAGTCCAGCCAGGCACGGTCTCAGGTTAGGCACTGCTAAAGGCAGGTCTGTTGTCTTGATTCCCTTCGGCTGTGGCTGCTTACTTTACTACCACTCGCTGATGAACTTAGAGAGCTCAAGGATTCTAAAGCTAAAGTTGTCAGTCCCTGTTCCCAATGCAACACAGGAGATAAGACTCATCTGGACCAATCTAAACAGGCTCTAAGGAGGACAGCCAGTCGTCGTGGGACTCAGCGGCAAGTCTTCTGTTGTGTAAGTCACTGAGTTCAGTTCTTTTGAGGAACAAATGTCCTTTGTGTATAAATTGCCACATGCTGTTGTTGGACTGGACCTGCACTCGATAGACACAAGCTAGAGTTATTAGAAAGGAGGGAACCTCAATTGAGAAAATGCCTCCATCAGATCTGGGTGTAGGGCATTTTCTTAATTAGTTATTGTTGGGGAAGGGCACAGCGCATGTTGGGTGGGGCTACCCCTGGGCTGGTGGTCCTGGGTTCTATAAGAAGGCAGGCTGAACAGACCAGTGAGCAGCAGCCCTCCGTGGCCTCTGCATCAGCTCCTGTCTCCAGATTCCTGGCCTGTCTGTGTTCCTGTCCAACTTCCTAACCATCAGTGATGTGGGAGCATAAATCCTCCCCAGGTTGCTTTGGTCATGGCGTTTCATCACAACAATATTTCCTCTAAATACAAGACCCAAGTATATCTGTTTTAAAGTGTCTTCCAGACCCCTTTCCTGAGTCAGGCTGGCTCTCTGACTCTTGACACACAGAGAGAAAACCATGAGACAGCCAAAGAGCAAAGGCCCTGTGACAATTATTTTCAGATATGATCTTAGCTCAAGTCGAGAGATATAGGTCCACTATTGTTTAAACTAAAAATCAAACGATGGTTAAATCATTTCTTTCTCAAGCCATCTGGGAGGGACCTGAGACTGGGATTCTAGCCACCCTGACAGCTCTCAAAGCATCTGAAAGCAGATCCAGGGCTCATCACCCTCGGGACCAGCCTAGGTTGACTGCTGCTATGTGGGACTTTTTTTAAGGGGATGGTTTCCTCACTCTGGACTGCACTGTAATGGCGTCTAACAGTCTCCTCTCCTTCAGCCCTTTTGTTCCTACAGATGGTCCTGCAGATAGAACACTAGATGCACTGCCTGTCAGACAATTTTTTCTGAAACCCTCTGAACTGCCCCCAGGAGTCTTCTCTTGGATTGACAGCCCCTAGACTCCACCCCCTCTCAGCAGGAAGCAACTAGAGCAGCCATTGGCCCTCCCCCAACAGCAATCTCTGGAAGGCCAGAACAGAGGAACAGATGGGTAGAGATGAGTAAGGAAAGTGGAAGTGGGCTCCTTGAGATGTCAGCTTCCTGTTCCCACCAGGTACTGAGGAGAAATGATGAGAGGGCATGAGGCCTTGTGATCTCAGGCTTGGGGAGGCTGGGCTGGTGGTGGTGGGCTGTAGATACCTAGGAGTGGTATCTAAACAAATCACTGGGGACAGGGAGAGGACCCTGGGGCCCTGTAAAATGCCCATGCCTGTGTCCATTTAGCCCCTCCAGAGCTAACTCAATGGGCCCCAGGAGCTGGAGGACACCGGCCTATTAGAGCCAGGGCAGGCAAGCACCATAAAGAGTGAAAAGGAGATTTGAGAGAAGTGTGAGCTACAACACAAATGGCTGTGACTCTCTCCTTGTCCTATGGAGGAATAGGATCCCTTAAGACAGCAAACCATCCCTTCCTGCCCTCAACCCATACACACGAGAAACCGGTGGTCATACACAACTCTGAAAGACTTTGGGCTGACAGAATGAGAACCGCCCGAGAGGATGTGGTGGTGAGGGGAAGCCAGAGCCAGGCCAGGCTGAGCCCGATGCAGTTCACTAGGGGACATGGGCCTCAGCGGCTAGGATGAGAGTTGGGGTCAGGTATCTGGGAAAATGACCAGAGATGTCAATGAATTGGGCAGACAGCAAAACAAGAGCTGAACTCTGCTGTGGACCAGGTTGAGTTTAAGGCCCCCAGGGATAGAGCCCTGGGTCCAAGAGCTGCTCAGGAACTGCCAGTGAGAGAGACACAGTGGTGAGTTCCATTCTAATGGAGAGATGGGGCAGGAGCGGGGGGGGGGGGGGGGGGGGACGACACACACTCACTGACCTACACAGATGGGCTCAAGGTTCTGGCCTCTGTAAAGGCCTTGGGGCTGCCAGGGAGGAGATAGAGCAGCCCAGATAAGTATGTCTCAGGTGACCTCTGAACCACTGTAGACATTGGCAACCAAACAAAAACCTCTGATATCCAGAAGTCTCAGTGCAGCTGGTTTTTATTATTAAAGCCAGGGTCATAAAATGGCTGCCCCTCCCCTCCCGTTTCCGCCTCCATCCCCTCATGGCCTGTGAAGACTTGGAAATGTCCATGCTGGAACGGGAGAATGATGGGTGAGACGGGCTCAGATGTGGTCTCCGCAGTTGTGTTGGCTCTCCCAGTATTTCTGGAAAGACGGCTTGGGGTGAGGCTGGGCAGCTCCTGCTCACAGTGCAGTCCCCGAGAATCCGGGGTGGGCATCAGGAACGAAGGCAACAAAAGAGGCTGAGCTGGCCCCCACACTCTACCCTGCTGAAGCTGGGCCATAGGCTGGTTTTTATAAAAATGATTAAAAAAAAAAAAAAACAAAACAAACAAAACAAAGACCCAAAACCCCAGCCAGGAGCACCACCCTCTCCTAAGAAGGGCAAAAGGAAGCCCCAGCTCTGGACTCTGACTGAGGTCCGAGGCGTGTGGCCTCTGCCTGGCGTCACCTCCCTGGAGGCAGACAGCACCCTGAGGGAGATCAGGTGGGATCCTGAGCCCCATGTATGGCCCTGGGTGGCCTCTGGGGTCCTGAAAGAGCTTCAAGATGGCTGTCTCCCCTCTTCACACTCAACAAGCTGGAAGGCTCTCTAGGCCTCCGGAACCGTATGCAACTTTGGCTCTTTGGATTCCAAAGATCTGAACTTCTCCTCCAGCCCAGCTGTGGGCTGCAGGTGGATGACAGGCTTGATCTGAAGAATAGGGAGGGCCTCATGATTCTTCTGGTTGAACAGACTTACCCTATGTTCTAGCTCTGGGCTGGTCTGGACTGAGCCCACTGGGGTAGGCTGGGCCAGGGGTGCTGGGTCCAAGGCCTTATGGGATATGCAGGTGTCCTTTGACAGAGAGGACATCAGGTCCTGGACTGTGGCCTCTGCCACCAGCTGCTGAGGGTTCAGAAGCAGTGGCAGGGGAGAAGATCTGGGCTTAGAAGACAGCTCTTCTCGGGGGGTGCTACAGTCTGTGGAGGAACCCAGTGTCTGGCTGCTGGCGCTCTGGGCCCTGGTGACTGAGCCACAGGTGGAGTGGGAGGTGGCCTCCGAGGTGGCGCTGGCACAGGTGCTGTTGCCACTGAACTTGAGAGGGAGGTCGACTGAGAAGAGGTCTGAGGTGATATTGGGTTGGTGGATGTCTATGGCAGCTGTAGTGACCACACATACCGCTGGTTCTGGGGCTCCACTGTCTGCAAAGAAAAAAATTACACACACACACACACACACACACACACACACACACACATATATACATACATATATTTGTTTAATTGATTGCTTTGTTTTTTTAAGACAGGATATCACTTTGTAGCTCGGGTGACTGTCCTGGAACTCACTCTGTAGACCAGGCTGGCCTAGAACTCACAGAGATCCGTCTTCCTTTGCCTCCTGAGCTGAGTGCTGGTACTAAAGATGTGCCACCACTTCCCAGCTAAGACAGGTTATATTGATCACACTTTGCCTCTGCCCACTTGGCTGGACTTTGAAGCCCGGTGTGGGGCTGGTAGCAGAAGTGGGGCTAGGCCTCAGAAGCAGCCATGGGCGGTCTTTGAGAACCAAGGTCATTATCACTGCCTGCACTAAGGGAGATGTTCCCTTGGTGAACTGAAATATAGACATGTGACATTCTTTAATCTGTCACCCATGAAGTGGGACCCACAAGCTTCCCAGTAGAAGCTTTAGAAGTTAGCTGGTGCTTTGGTCTTGAGGCCCACGTTGTGATTTCTGAGGGATAGAAATGGTCTGGGAGGAGAGCCTCACATAGCCTGCTTTGTGGGCCTTTATTTAAACCAAGATGCAGAAATATCTCCAGAATAGATCAACCCTGTTCATCCTAATCAACCCAGAAAGCTTGTCCCAGGAAAACAAAGTGGGGTTCTCTTGAGGAGTCACTGAGTTTTTGTTGTTGTTGTTGTTAGTAACAGTAATAGTAATAGTGACAGTGGATGTGTTCATGCTCATGAGTATAGCAGCACCTGCATACATGTAAGCTGAGCCCAGGGGTTGAGTTGAATGTCTTCCTGTATATCCTCTACCTTGTTTTTTGAGACAGGATCTCTCCTGGAGACTGGAATTTACCAGCTGGCTAGCCAGAGAGTCCCCACAATCCACCTTGACGTAGGCTTGGAAATTTTAAGTGGGCTGGGGGTTGGGGGGGGTTCAAGTCCTCAGTCACCAGCTTTCTGAAGACTAACTACCCTAAGGGTGGTTAGCACAGGGCATCTCTTTTCTCTGAGAGGCAGTAGGGCTGATGGGGGAGCTGTACTCTGGCTGTAGAACTACAGGGCTCTCCCCAAAGTTAAGGGGAAAGGACTGAGAAGATGGGTCACAGCTGGAGAACCAGTAGTTTGGATGAGGCCAGGGGAAAGGAGAAAAGAGAGAAGTGGCCCTAAGGGGTTAAATAGTGGAGAAGAAAAACAGTCAAATATGTCTTACATAGCATATATTTTTTTATGCCTATGGCAGAGAGTGCAAGAATGTGAGAGACTGCAAAATCTAAACTCAAGGTTTAAGACTTTTAGCCAGTTATGTTGAATAAGTTTGCTTTCCTCTGGGGTTACCTGAGCCTAGGATGGGAGATCACTTGAGTTCTGGACTACAAACCCTTCTCTCTGTAGGGTTCTGCACTCGACTCTTACGGATGGATCAGTTGCCCAGACCTTGGCGGCTACAGGTCTGATGCTCTAAGGCATCAGCGTTTCAGCTAACCCAATGCTGAGGGTTAAAGTTCCAGGTGTGTTGTCACCCTGAGGGTTAAAGTTCCAGGTGTGTTGTCACCCTGAGGGTTAAAGTTCCAGGTGTGTTGTCACCCTGAGGGTTAAAGTTCCAGGTGTGTTGTCACCCTGAGCCCTGACATCATAGTCTACAGACCCACATAATGGGAGGCCTTGCAACCTGAAGTCAAGCCAAAGTGGACCTATCTTTGGGTTTAGGGTTTGCTGGGGTCACAAGTGTCCTTTGGCTGCATCGTGCATGCAAACAGTCCCAACCCAGACTTACCGCTGCTGGGCCCATTGTAGTATTGGCTGATGTAGCTGTTCATGTCGTCTTTCACTGTGGCTTCTACAGAGATAAGAAAGGTACATGTGGTGAGTGCTACCACATTCTATCTAAGTTGCCCTCTGAGCCACTGTAAAACGGGGACAGTGATGGCTACACTCCTAAGTTATTATGAAGATTACAGAGAGCTAACAGGCAGGTCAGGTTCTTAGAATGGACCCAGACACACAGAAGGTCTTCGATGAATGCCTATGGCAGGGTATGGAGTCCCCCGAACACCCTTTGGCTTATCTGTTGGCTAAGGTCAGCTGGTGACAGGCTTGGTGCTTTTTGAGGCTACCTTCTAGGGACACCTGAGTTAACTGCTGAAGCTAGTCCACCTTCAGATCTAGAGACTGAGTGGTAGTCACATGGGCCTTAAAAGCTTTCTCAGCTCTTTGTTGATCTTGAAATGCCTGTGGTCAGAGGTGTGTTCTGAACTGATGCTGAGCGAAGGGTGCGGCCTAGGTTGGCTCCTGCTCCTGCATTAGGCAGAACAGATTCTCTGTGGACATCCACAACCTTTGCTATAATAGCAGTCTGGTTCTGCCACTGCACTGGGAAGCAGAAGTGACTGTGCCCAGCAAACCATAGATGGAGTCAGGCAGCAGGGACTGTTCACTTAATCGGGTGCTACCATTTCTCTAGGTCTTGATCAGGTCTTATCCCCTTGCTAGACTTCAGTTTCTGCATTTGTTACATGAGTCCCTACAAGGCTCTTTCAGACTGTAATGTGTCTGTGCCACATAGCTAGAAGGTCCCAGAAGCATCTGGGTGATCTGCCACCCCCAGAGAGAAATCAATACCTCCTACCTACCCAGAGCCTAGCTCTGTGCCAGGTATTAGAACAAGGAGTTCCTGCCTCAGGAGCACAGTGAAGGGCCGAGGCAGACCCACCTCAGAGGAGCAGGGACTTTGTCTCATCAGGAAACAAATGTCTAACTGCACAATGGTTCACAGAGCCTGCAACCCCCCTGCACATGGGAACCAAGACAAACCCATTGTGAGTGTATTCTTTAATATTGGCCTGACAAGGCTGTGAGCGTTTAACATACTACTAGTCCTTCTAAAACTGGCATAATCATCTCCTAAAGCGGCCTATGCCCTGCGAATATATTTAGCAACTCTGTTTGCTGACTCATGCCAACCTCTTGGCCAGCAGACACCCTGCTCTCCTCTGCAGGCCTGACCAGTGCCAGGCTTCCAATATACTGCATTCCTGTGACCCCCTACCCAGGCTAGTCACCATTGCCCCAGACCTGGGGTGGGTGGTGACAACCTGGAGTTGCAGCTCCTGCAGGCATCCTACATCTCAGCCCCCAAGATGCCCCAGCCTGGTCTCCACACTGCTGCCTCCATGGTTGAGGTGTTTACCCAGGTGTTGATTATAACAAGCTCAGTCAGGGAGCCTTCAGCCGAGACCTCTCTCCCGAGCACTGACTGGCCTGGACACCTCTCGGATGACCTCCAGCTCCCTGTGACTAAAGTCCAAAGCAGAAGTCACGCTCTCTTCCTGACTCTCCACCTTCCCTTTGGTGAATGGGTCCTTCCCCCAGGAGAGATCCTGACTACTGATAAGTGCCTCCTCAGCTTCCTTAGCACCCCAACTTTCATCAAGCCTGTAACTAACAAGCCAAGGGGCCTTGACCCCTCTGCTAAGGCCCTGCTTCTTATGGGTGGGACCTCACGGCTTCATCTCCAGGTTTCGACTTGCCTATAGAGTTAATGAGCTGGATCACTCCTTTTCTGAATGTACTGGATACCAAGCCTGATCCCTGGTGGCCACAGTATATACTTTGCCCACTGCTCCAGACTCATGTTGCACAAGGGGTTCTGTGTCTGAGGTCTACCCCAGTTCCTCTAGTGCTGACTTTGGTGCCACGTGCTCCATGCAGGCTCCTAGATCCCATTCCCCAAGAACCCTGGGGCTGAGCCTCTGTCCCTATCCATACAGGGGACACAAAGCCTTTAAGAGCAGGAAGCACATGCCATTCAGTTTCCTCAGTACTTTGGTTTGACATATGTCAAGTGGCAAAACAGAAGTCTGGACAGGTCACAGATCTACAGGACCTCCAACCCTCTCATTCCCCCTCAAGAAGCCACAAGGCCACTGTGAACTGCTCTCTGCACTGTTCAGCCTGTGTCGCTACTCTTCCCCTAACACCTCACAGGTGGGACTGGCATGAAGCTGGGCAGAGGAATACCTGCCCACACAGCCAGCTTCCCAAGGCACTGCCCACTTCCCACCTCATAACAAGCCCCTCCGCTGCTAAGGGCTGTTTCGATTTAGCATGGAGAAGCCCTAGAGACCAGTCTGTGGAAGCAATTCACTGAGGACTGAGCTTGACAGGCCTTGGTTGTCGGGAGAAAAGGTGCAAACATAAGCTTCTGATAAAAGCAGACCGTGGTGCTCTCCAGGATACTTGCTGTGTGGTCTTAGGCAAGTTTTTCAGCCACTCCGGGCTTCTGCTTCCTTGCCTATAAAATGGGGGTGACAAATGCAAATCTTCTGGGGAGTTATACAGCCCCACTGACATGGCAGCCATGGACAGGCCTCACATGCCTGAATCCTTGGCCCACAGCACACCCATTGGCTCTGAAGTCTCAGGAGGCTCATCCCTGGGAGTGAACACTTTGCAAACTCAACCTGATTAATCCTAGCAAAGCCGAGTCCAGAGGGGACACTGACTCCCTTGGTCAGGGCTCCAGACCTGCTGGTCAAGGCAGAGGTAGAAAGGCTGGTGAGCCAGCAGGGCCTGGCCTTCTGGAGAGAGAGCTGAGCTCCGTGTGGCTCAGTCCTGAGGGCGCCTAAGGAGACTCACACCTCAAAGCCTAAGAGGCTGGTGGTGTCCCATTCCTGCTCCTGTTCTCCCAGTCACATGGTGCAACAGCACTCGCTGAGAAGACGCTGACATTCCCAGGGCGCCTGTGGCATGCCACGCCCGAGGGCAGTGCTCACAACTGAACCCCCAGGCTTTCTCAGGGGAGAGCTTCTGGCGCTCTGAGACTAGACAAGCTGTGGAACCTGTTGCAGCTTTTTTAAAAAAAGCACCCAAATTGCCAGGAGGGCAAAAGCAGTTCCTGGAGCCCCGGGGCCTTATGGGACTGTACAGGCCATGAAGCTAGTACCTACTCAGGCTAAGCGACCATCAAGGCCCAGGCTTATGCAGGCTACTTCAGATGCCAGTCTGTGAGGCTGTTCCAGGTCTACCTAACAAAGCTCCGAGGCTCTGAGGGTCCCCAGCACTTGTCTCAGGGCCACACACTTGGGGCCAGCAAGGGTACCTTGGTCCTGTTCCCCCCCCCCCAAGGATAAACACTGCTGCTTGGCAGAGGGAAGGCCAAGGGCAGATTGGCCAGAGGCATCTCTGTGGTTGCTTCTCTGGACGCTGGTGCAGCAAGGGGGACGCCAAAGTTGTGATATATGGGAAAGTCTGTGGCACTCCCACCGGGAGCTGTATTTCATAAGTTATGGGCGAGTTTCAAGACTAATAAATTTGGGAAAGAAGTATTAATGACTATACAGGGGCACCATGAACTTGGCAGGCCCCAAAGCCTGGAACTTTGCAACCCAGGTTTTAAAAATGATTTGTGCTAGAGCAAGTCTACACAGAAGGCAGTCAGGATTGTCTGGGACCTGCTGGCAACTTCAGGAAGCTCGTCCCTTGTCTGGAGCTGTAGCAGGCACTCTTGTCCTCTCCAGAGGCCCTCCCCCACCTAAGGAGTGACAGCCATGCAGAGGTGGCGCTGGCCACAGTGTCCCAAGGCTCCTGTGACTCACTGTTACGTCTGCAGGTTAATGTCTGGATTGTCTGTTTCCTACATGCAGAGGGCCTCTGAGCCCTGCTACCCTGGAAGTCACGGTTACTAACAAATGTTGCCCTTTCTTCATCTCTGGAGTGCCCCAGAATGCTCTTCTCTCATCTGACTGTAATGTCTCGTGTCATGGAAATCTCCACCCTGGACATGGCTCCTGGTCAGAGAGAAATCAGCTGGGGGATGCCCTGAGTTCCTGGACTACCTCAGGCCATGAATCATGGAGACTTCTCACAGCCTCTGCATCTTGCCCTCTGCTTCAGAGGCACTGTCTGTGCCACTGGGGACTCTGGGGACAGCTGTGGAAATGCAGTTGAGGACTGAATTGTGTGGGTGGCTGCTATACACCAGGTACGTGTGCATTAAAAGATACCGAGGTACCCAGGGATGCCGTGGGGTGATAGGGCAGGAGCAGGTGAGGAAGGGGTCTCCTGTATCATCTGTTGTTGATTGCATAACCACCCCCCCCCACCATGTGTTTATCCTGAAGTTCCAAGTCCCAGGACCAGGATATGAGGAAGCACTATTGTGATGCAATTAGTCAAGTTGAGGTCCTGTTAGTGTGGGTTCTGTACAGATGTGGGGTTTGGACACAAACATGAAGGAGCTGCCATGTAAAGAGGAAGGCGGATACTAGTGCTTCCAGCAGCCAAGGATTGCCAACAGTCACCAAGAGCTACAGAAGAGGAGGGGATAGGTTCTCTATCATGCCCTACCCAGATCTCAGAGTCTTGTACCCAGAAGTGTGAGGCTATCCCCATCCCTCAAATCCCTCTGCCTGGGGCATTCTGTTATAGGCATCTAACAAATGACCACACTACTCCAAGCTACTTGGGCATTTTTCAGAGCGAGGACAGGGAACCCGTCAGGGTGTTAAGTTGAGGTGACTTTAGGAGGTCACTGAACACGGGAGGGGAGAGATTACTCACACTATCTCCTCACACCCCTGTGAGGCTGCAGAGGGAGCTGGAGGTGAGGTGGTAAGTCCACTAAGGTCTCAAGCTATTCATCTAGAAGTGGGGCCTCCTGCCCCACCTGCCTTTTCTAGTTCTGTCTTTGACATAAGGATAAACACAGGTGACCAAGATGAAGTCACTCCTGGACCAAGCTGGCTTTGGAAGTCCAGAAGTCCAAATAGGCCCAGCACCATCTTTCTCTGGATATGGCTGTTTTTTTTACAACCCTGTAAGGACACCTCTTGACCACAGGTAAAAATCAGGGTCCAGAGAAGCAAAAATCCCCTGCCCAGGTCAAAGCTGCCTGGAAGAAGAAATGGATTTTAGATCTAGAAATAGCATCAGGCTGGGGCTATAGGTCCTGTGCCCCTTTACCTTTCACGTTATGGCCTTCAGTTGGCCTAATCTGATAAGCTTAGGTCACAGGCTATTTTGGTTTTAGGCCTGGACTTCTTCTCTAGCCTCTCTACTCTCTTTCCTGCTTTCCTTCCATCCATCCGTCCATCTGTCCACCCCTTATCCTTTTTGCAAGTACAAGGAAAGTAACAATTTTTAATTCGCAATGGGATTTGGATGGCGTTACCAGATCTGAATACGTTTCAGTTTGCACCACGATCCCCTGGCTAGATGTTCCTCCTGGGCTCTGAGACTCATCACGTGGGCACTAACTTCGGAGTGTCCCGCAAATGAGAAGGCACAGATCTACAAGTGTCCCCAGCTCCTGGAACCCCTTGTCCTAACCTCTCCGTGCTGAGACCTGGAGTGAAGAAGGAGGTATCCATGGGACTCTGGGAACAGCGGGCTCACCTTGAGAGGGCCTCAGCTCCTCCACGATGCTCTCAGCCGCAGTCTCCTCGGCCCACGTGCCGGCCTCCACGACCTTGTAGCGGCTGCGAGGCTGGCTGAGCACGTGTGGGGCCTGCAGCGCCGCCTCCCGCTCGGCGGCCAGATCCAGGTCCTGCTGGGCCAGGTGCGCACGCAGCTGCCGGATCTCGAACTGCAAGAGGCGGGAGGGTTGCAGGTGGGTATGCTTGCCGGGGTGGGGGCGAGGTGGCACCGGTGGGAAGGACAGGGGCCTGCACCTGGGTATGGGGATGAAAGGCCCGAGCACCCAAAGGCGAGACACTGCACTTCTTAGCAAGCTTCTCAGCACCACAACCTACTGGAACCCTTTGACTCAGATACCGTGTGGGCAGGCACTACTCTAAGAAAACGTCCGTGAATAGAAGTCAACTGTAGTTTATAAGAAGGCCACCGAACCGGCCGTCAGGACATCTGGGTTTGAATCCGCCCTTAGCTGTGTGCCTCCGAGGAATGGAAAGAAAGCGCTCGCTCCTCGGGTGCCTCAGACAGGTGCTTAATGGAAGTCAGGAGACTCCCATCCCACCCCCATGGCTTGAGCATTTGGGCTTCACATAACTCTAGTCTGGCTTGTGTTCAGTAACATCAATGTCCCTTTTCCACGAGTTGTGGGAAATGACTCTCGGCTAGATAGTACTGGGATATGTGACCTTGGGAGGGTTATTCACTTTCTCTGGCCTCAGTTTCCTCGTTTGTAAACGCAGTTTTATGTCCCTTTTTGAAGATGTGGTTAAAAAACAAAACAAAATGTAAAAACAACAACAAAAAACCTCAGTGGTAATACCGCCATCATTGGGAAGCTTCTGAGAAAAGCTTCTAAATGTCTCCCGGGTTTGTGACGGAGACAGGTGTCCACACTTGAAATCTTACTGAGACTTCTGTGTGTAGGACAAAGAGCCTGTGAGGGTAGTGAGTATTCACTGCCACCTAGTGTTCAAAATCCGCATTGCACCCTATACATAGGCGAGGGTGCTGATGCTTTCTTTCTGTTACCGATTTGCCCATGAGGTCCCAAAGCAGATCTCCTGCCCCGCCCCCTTGTTACAACGTCAATCTGGCATATCCAGCCTGTGAACGACCACCGTGTACTCACTTCGCTTGGTCAAAATAGCACTCCACTGTCTCCCAGACCTGTTCCTCGGGTGTTTTTATATCACATTAACTACAGCCAAAAAAAAAACCCCTCTTCACTTCCTTGTTTCCTCTCAGCATCTAACCTACTCCCGAGTCCAGCGCCATCCGCAAGTGCTCTCTGTTAGACTGCTCACATGTCTCCAGTTCCACTGCCGGGGCCACAGCCTCGCAACTGCATCTCCTTCACAGACTCTGGAAAACCTAGATCAGATGGCACCCTTGTCCCCTCTGTCCCAGATCACGTGACTGGTGTCCACTTAGGGAGGCTTTTCCTAACCCACGGGGCTCCCAGTCACAACAGCCTCTTTGAATTATCTGCATCACACCGATTTCATTCATTTGCTTGGGTCTCCGTCTCTCCCTCTCTTCTTCCTTAGACAGGGCCTCATGTCGTCCTGGGCAGCTCCAACCTCACCTGTGATGTGTGGCCCACACTTTTGTGTGCCGGGATACCGCTCTACCTGCCCCCATGCAGCTCTGGGACTGAAACTCAAAGCCTCCCGCACTAGGCAGCCGCTCTCCGGACTGGGCCACACCCCCGGGTCTATTTTCATATTCAGTCCATCCATTTTTATGGAAGCAGAACATGAGCACAGCTGAAGGCATTTAGTTACTGGTGGAGTGGCCCAGCAGCGACCAGCGTCAGTGGCCCAGCGTTGGGCATCTCCCTGGGTCATTGTCTGCTGGCCGTGTCTGGGACCACTTAGGTTATTAACCTCTGTCAGGGGTGCGTCTCTGGGCCGGGGCTTCTGCACTGGGAGCAGGAAGGGGAGTGGAGCATCACTGGGGAAGGGGGCCTTCTCTTCACTCTTACTTCAGCCATGTAGCTCTCTCCTTGGGCACCCGCCCAGTACAGAGCTTATGTGCTGAGTTTCTGGTTCCATCGCTCCAGAGGCAAACCCATGGCCTCTTTTAGGGTATGGTATAGCCTTCTGGCCAGACAAGCCTTAGAATGTTTTACATTTCTGTATAGACTTTTACCCAGTTGCCTTGCCCTGATGTTTCACATGATGTCCCCTTACTCCCAGAGTCCTTGGTGCTCTTAAGGGCAGAATTAGTCCCTTTTCCTCCTCTGTGGCCATGTCGGCTGCAGATCCTCCATTATACATAGTCACTATTTTCTCCACTTTCCCTAATTCCTTGAACTTTGAGCCAACCTCTGAACCCACAGTTCCCTAAGTTCTGAGCATTTGGATTCTCCCTCCAACTCTCATCCTGGTGGTGTCTGAGAGGCAATCTGATGCAAATCAGATGCAAATGTGCAGTTCCCCTGTTTTTTTTCTGTTAAGACCTTTAGTTTACTGTGCTGATAAACAGAAACAAAGCCTTAAGAGGTGCAAAAATGCCACGAGGAAACCTTCTACTTTGCAGGCAAAAATAAATATGTAAAGAGATAAATAAAACATTTTTTTAAAAAACTATCAAAAGCAAACTCCATTCAGTTTGCAGTGCCTGCCCCGTCTCTCTGCAGCACGGTGCACATACTCGGCGAGTTAAATTCAAGCTACTAGCACAATGTCATGGCAGACTGAGAGAAACAGGCATGACTGGGCCCTGGTGCACCAACATGGGCCTTGTGAGCTGTGTGTATATGCAGGAAGTCCTCAAATACTTTGGAGTAAATGAAGTTGAACTAGTTAGTTTCTTCAGTCTTGTGGTTTCAGGCTGAGCCTAACTCCACCTACAGCCTGAGCTTCAACTTTAACCCAAAGCATCAACAAAGACTGTGCCATATATACTGAGCCTTGATCCTGGTTATACGCCCAGTATAAATTCTATAATCTAAGCCTCCATTACTGGCCATACTCTGACTTGGTCACACAAAGATATGGGTACATGTTATACTTCACCCCAAACCTGGGGCTATGATGGGTACAGTCACAGTCCTAACTCCTGACTCAAGACACTGTACCTCAACAACCTAGCCCTCAAATGGGCTAGTTGTTTCAGAGTTTGAGGAAATATGGCTTGTAAATTTTATGGTGGCCTTTCCTTGCAGGGAGTAAGGGGCCACTTCTCTATAAACAAGGTCCAGAAGTTCCATGAAGTAATCTTGCTGAGCTCTGTGGGGACTGGAGCCCGTTTGCCCAGGCTGATGGGAACTTCCCATGGGCACATACAGCTGCTTTCTCCAAGGCCATGCCTCAGACTCTGCAGGCCCAGCTAATGGCTTCCTAGGTCCCTCTGCAGGGATGCATTATTGATGGCTTGTAATCAATACAGAGCTGCTCTGGGAAGTCTCACTGGAATTCAGGCCAGCCAGCTGGAGGTCAGGGCCTGCTCAGGCCAAGACTACACATGTTCAGAAACAAGTTCTGAACGGCAGATGTGAACACCAAACCCATGTGGCTTCTCATTCGCTGCTTCTCCATTCAGAAGTCAGGCAGGGGCTATGTCAAAATTCCCTTACTTGGTTTAGAATGAAAAAGGCCTTCCCTGGCTTAGAGGTGAGTCCTGGGTGATCGAGTTTGCGCCACTTGCCAGGGACACATCTCTGCTGAGAATCACAAGTCCTGAGGTAGTGCCTGAGGCCAGGAGGAACAGATGCAGAGATTAGCAGGCAAGCAGGGTTGGGGAGGCTGCAGAGGTTGCTAGGTGGAGCCATGTAACCAGGGTGAGATATTTTAGAGATTTTAGTCTTTATTTACACAGGGCGGAACCGGTGGTATTAGTGACATGACCCACAGGGAGAGCAGCAGGCTGGCTGCAGGGTGGAGAAGGGGAGATGCAGGGATCAGTAGGGATCACCAAACCAGGGCCCTACTGCGGTAGTCCAGATAAGGCCAGACTCGGAACAGGATGAAAGCAAAACTGAAGGAGATAAGCCAAGAGAAGCTATTTAATAGGCAAGGGTGTCCCTGCATTCATTGGGATGAGGGTTAGAGAGAGAGCAGCCTGCTACACAGGTTCCGTTCTGTTTTGTCCCCCTCCCCACCAGACAAGGGTCTGATTATGTAAGCCAGGCTGCCCTTGAACACACAAGAGATCCACCTGCCTCAGCCTCCTGAGTACTGGGATTAAAGGTGTGCAATTCTGTGCTCGGCTAGGATAGGGTTTTAGACACTTCATGTCAGGAGGATGCAGGGCATCTGGATGCTCACAGGCATCACCCCAAGTAACAATGACCAACTCCTAACTGCAGATGGGCCAGATGGCATTCTACTCTGGCCACTGGCTGAGACAGCCCATAGGGGTTTCTCAGCATGTCCCAGTGAGACCCTTAGACACTGACTCCCATTCTTCTGATACTTAATATGACTCCATACACCTCCCCCAGTTGACTGAAGGGTTGTCAGAGGAATGTCAGGGTGTTATTAACTAGATGAGTTAATTTAGGCCTGGAGGTGGAAGGAGCCTTCTGTGCTAGAGGGAAGGGAAGGCCAGGACTACATGATGTCCAGAAGCAAAGCAGAAGATGGAGTCCTTGCCATTGGCAACCAGCTCCATGACCTTGTGTCAGGAAACTTAGAGTCTCGTGGGAGAGAAGGATGGGCCAGCCAAACAGAGCATGGGTCAGCTTGATAGCAGCAGAAGGAGACCAGGAGGTCCCCATAGGAACAAAGCTGGTCTGGGGGAGGGGCCTGAGCTCTTAACCCATCCCTTCCACCACACTGGAAACAGCCCCTTTCTCCTCTGGGCTCTATTTAACTTTCTATCCAGTTCAAGACAAGTGGACTGGCTGAGGTCTGAGTCTTGCCCTGGGACTCCAGTTGGGGGTTGGGGCTGGGATCGGGAATGAAATCCTCACGAGGGCCAACCCTGCTGCTGCTGACAGAAGCCTTTTCCAGAAGACCGACTCTTTGAAGATTGATAACCCAGAACCCTCACTCACACACCAACAGTGTGCAGCATCCAGTGAGACCGAGGAGCCACGCAAAGAAGCAGGGAAGAGTCGCCATTTAAGGAAAATGAGCCTGGAGGTGTGGCACACACACCCAGAAGAACTGAGGCAAGCCCCAGACCAGCCTGGGCTCTGTGGTCCCTTAATAACTTTCCAGTGGAGGATGAGAGCCACGCTTTATGATACAAACTGAAGGCGGTGTTACCGCAGCCTGGGCAGACAGAAGAGACAGAGCTCTTGAGCTTTAAGATGAGAGATGGGTCTAAGAAAATACCAAAAAGAATGGGTGGGAGACAGGGAGAAGCCAGTGGGAGAAAGGGTGTGAGAGAGGAAAGACAGGCACAACCGAGGCCCAGGGAGAAGGAAGAGTGAGACAAAAGCAACAAATCACTCAGCTGGGAGTGCACACAGAGGCAGAGCGTGCGCTTGGGATATTCATTCCCACCCCACCCCCACCCAAGCTTCAGGATCCAGTGAAAACCACCAGTCCGATCTATCAAGAAATTCCTAGGGAGAAAAGGGAGGGAGGGAAGAAGGAAGGAAGGAACGAAGGAAAGCAGAGAGGAAGGAAGAAAAGAAGGAAGGAAGGAAGGAAGGAAGGAAAGGGAACGAAACTAGCCACTCCTGAGCAGGATAGATGCACCCCCAACTCCTAGACCCCCCTATAGTCAACCTGCCAAAACCAATCAGTAGAATACTATATCCTCCAGGACCTCCAGGGCTCACAGGGCCTGTCCTCTGGCAAAGGTAGGTGCACAGTGCCTTTGATGACAAAAAAAGCAAATCTTCTGCTAGCAAACATTACACAAAAGCCCATCCTTAAGTTCAGGAAATAAATCGAAGCAACTCTTTCTAATCTGATAACCCAACCTGATCAGCAGGGCCCACAGAGAGCCCTAGATTGTGCATTACTGGAGTGAGCCAGGCCCTTCCACGGTGGCCACACCCAGCCTTTCCTGGCCTTTAATGGGCTGGCCACAGAGTCCAATTCACGTGGGCTGCAACCTGACCAATGCGCACTGTGGCCAGCGGCTCGATGGCATCTAATGCAGTAGCAATAATTTGGCTCCGTTCTGTCAGTGCCGTCTGCACAGGCTGCTCAGCTCTCAAAGCCATCTGCTGCCGGGATGGCATCCAATGTTTATCTCCGTTGCTCTCACCGTTGTTGGTAACAATAAAAATCAGGAGCCGGTTGCAAACTAATGATTTAGGAGCGGGGTGAGGCCGAGACTGACCTTGGCCCCTTTCCATCCACTGTGGAGATGACGGGTAGATGGCCATAAATTTAAATTATAGGCAAAGGATAACATACGTTATTTCTCTGATGGCTAATTTTATCAGCTAAATAGGCTTGTCACTGAATCCATCAGCTGTTTTACAAACCACTTCCCGTGTTGAAAAATAATAACTTTACGGTGGAAATCTTGAAAAAAAAAAAAAAAAAAAAACCCAGGTAACAAAGGCTATTGTGCCTAAAAGGTGGGGCTTAAGGCTTGTGCAGGGAAGGAAGGAGCTCTTGAAGGAGCTACTGGGAAAGCGGAATGGATATGTTTCCTGTTACTCCTGCCCTTTGGCCCATTCTCTGGGCTCTGGGCACGGCCTCAAAGGGGAGCGGTTTGTGCAGACTGTGAGCTTTGGTCAGGGTTCTCACTTCAGGTCTGGAGGGTGGCTAGGATGAGGAGACAGACTCTTGTACCCTGTACCCACAAAGCCTGCCCTATCTCCTGCACACTAGCACTGGGGTGCTGCATGCTTCTACCTTTTCTGCCTTAGAGGTGCATGCCAGAAGCAACGTCCCCACTTCCAGTGTCTGCTGCCACCTGCTCAGGTTTCTCGAGAATAACAAACACAGTCTATGTGTTAAGTCCTGGGAAATCTTTGTATAGATAAGCATTCACACATGTGTATGGGTATCATATGTGCAGAGGTCAGAGGCCGGCATTTTCCACGGGTTCTCTACGCTCTCTATTGATACAGGAGCTCGCTGGTTCAGCTATGGCTCCTCCGGTCTCCACTTCCCTAGCACTGAGATCACCGGCATGTGCCACAAACACAGTTCTTCATATAGGTGCTGGGAGTCTGAACTCAGACCCTTTCATGACAAACACTTCAGCATCTCCCTGCCCCAATCCTAGACGTCTGAGGCAGTAGCCAATGGGACCCAGCATGGCTCGCGGTGCCTTGTGTGGACACCCCCATTTCAGTATAGAGAACTGAAGTCTGGGTTCTGTTCCCTAAGAAACTACAACCAGGTAAGGAGCAGCCTGTGGACACCTCAGTCTTCCCATCTGTAGGGTGGTTAACAAAGCCTAGCCTGCCAGTCTTAACCATCAGAATAATGACCATTATGGAAGTCCATTCAAGAGTACTTGTCCTGTCTTATACATCAAGAAACTCCATACATTTTATTCAATTAAACTGACTCCTTATAGCACCCAGACAATAACAACTCTGTTGCCCTCATCTTTTCAGTAAAGAATCTGATGCTCAGGTGTTGGGGGAAAATGAGTTTCTGGTGGAGCAAAGGTTGGAACCAGCTTGCTGGCAACTCCTATAAGCAAAATTTCAGCATCCCGGTGTCTGCCGTCCATTGGATGCTGTTTTGGAGAAACTGATGCTTGCACAGGATCTAATCTGTAGTAATGGGTACACAGGTACCACAGGGTTCCTTTGGCTCCAAGTCACCCCTCGGTGATACTAGACCATCAGTATTTTTCCAAAATCTCAAGGTGAACATGGCCAGGGAACAAATTCTCCACTCCCTTCTGATTCCCATGGGACCCAACAGAGGTAAACACTAACTCCCCAAGTGTGCCAGGCCATATGAGTTTGGGCCAAGTGCTGTTGCAAGGCCTGAAGGGCAAAGAGCAGACAGGATGGGGCTCTGGGGTGTGTTTCTGAATGATGGCAAGAGCCCGGGCATCAACGAGCACGAAATCTCAGAAGAGGGCTTATAAGATGACTCAGGAAAAACAATGCCACATCAACTGAATCACTAACCTAATGTGCCATTGATTTAGCCAGGGCCAAGAGAGAGACAGACACAGAGACAGGGAAAGGCAGAGAGAAACAGACAGAGACAGAAGACAGATGGGGGGGCGTCTACAATGCCTCCTTGAAGGACAGCCACCAACCACTCCCTCTGACTCCATCACAGGCATTAGAACTCTGGCTGTAGTCCCACCGGGGAGTAGAATCAGCAAGAAGAGACTTGCAGTCCAGGACTAGGACTGTGGGATCTGTGAACACCACAGTTGCAGCAACCGATGCAAAGAGCTGGCCAGGGCTCAGAGGCACATGGATTGCTGTGTGTGTCCTCCCCACCCAGGTCCTTTCTGTTCCCCTTCCTCCCGAGATTCTGAGGAATAAAAAGGTGTCAAGTGGTCGGAAGAGATCATAAGGAAAAGTAGGAATCCCTGTCTCCAGACCTGAGCTCTTGTGTGTGTGTGTGTGTGTGTGTGTGTGTGTTTGTATGTATAGACATATTTCCTTAGACTGTTGCATGACACTCCCTTTCTGTGGGCCTGTTTTCTCACCTGCCACACCCTAGACTAAACCATTTATGTCACAGACTTTTCAATTAAGGTATGACGGGCTCTGAGCACCCTGGTTGTGGCCTGTGGTAAGAAATGAGATGCCACATGGACAAAAGAACCTTTACAATGGAGAAACCTGACAGCCTCAGCTAGGTGGCCAGGCCAGCATCAGGCTGACTGTGCCCCTGTCGACCTCGGTGGGAACAGCACCTTAACTCTACAGTCTTCCTTCCAAACATTATTACCAAGAGAAAAACTGCACCAGATCTCGATAGGGAGACCCCTACAAAGTTTAAGGTCAGTCTGAGCTACACAGTGAAATCCCCATCTCCAAAAATCAATTTATCTGTGAGTCAATCAATCAATCAATCAACTAAACAAGAAACCTGTATATTTCACATTTACAGGTCGGTTTCTGTGTTTGAGGCATACATAAATTTCTCTCTGAAAAGGCCCCTATTAAATATGTCCTAAGAACTCTGGTTGTGGCAAAGACTAGAATAATGGGGTGGGGCTGGGGCTGGAGTAAGGCTAGGTGAACAGTCGGAGATTCTGGAAAGACTGTAGATTATTGAGAAGTCTAGGCCAGTGCCTGTAAGGGACACTCTGGCCAGTGTGGATTAGGCTGCCCCATTCCTGACATGAGCAATGCTCTTTCTTTTCTTTCTTTCTTTCTTTCTTTCTTTCTTTCTTTCTTTCTTTCTTTCTTTCTTTCTTTCTTTCTTTCTTCCCTTCTTCCTTCCTTCCTTTCTTTCTCTTTCTCTTTCTCCTTCCTTCCTTCCTTCCTTCCTTCCTTTCTTGAGATAGCATGTCATATATCTCAGGCCTAGAACTCACTTCTTAAGCTGACCTTGAGTTCACAATCCTCCTGTCTCTGCCTCCGAATGCTGCCACAGACATGCACCACCAGCTTGGAACAATATTTTCACTGAGCCTGAACAGAAAACACGGTAAGGAATGGCCCCCAACAAGGTGGCTGGGAGAGAAAGGTATTACAGGTGAGACGCCTAGATCTGTCCTGGCTCTAAGAGGGCTACGTCGGCAAGCCACGACTCGGGTCTATTTCTAAAGCATGAGTGAGCAGGCCGTTTGAGAGAGCCACCATTAGCCAGTATTTAAATCTCAGAACCATCTCTGAGGATTTCATTACTACCTCCATTTTTCAGATTAACAAAACCAAGGTTCTATCAGCACCCAAGCCACAAAGCCACGAGCAACAGGGCTGGCTTGGAACTATCTCTTCCCACACCCTGCAGTAACATCTGAGGCTGACATACATTCCCTTCAGGGTATCTGCTGTCTGGTCAAGTCTCAAACCTTGGCTCATATTGCTGTCTCTGCTCTGGGGTGAAGGTTCCAGCTTTGGAGAGCAGTGGTTTGTTTCCTACTCTCTCAGCAGAAGCCGAGTCCTGCTCCACCAGACCACACCCCCACCCTGCCCCCAGAGACCCCAGCTGTCTCTCTCTCTCAGCAGTCTTTAACTAAGATGACAGGTTTCAGGTGCTTTTTAAATTAAAACAGTTCGTTTCTGTTCATCTCTTTTCCAGATGTCACTACCTATCGTGGATCCTCTTTATTTATTGCTCTTTCCTGTGCAGACTCTGAAGAAGTTCCTGCTCCAAGACCCCGAGTGAGGAGCCTACATGTGGGAGTGACGTGAAGCTGTGTGGCACAGGATTCAAGACATGTGATATAAGAGTTTACCATTAGGCTTTGCTCCTGGCCAGGAAGCACATGCATGGCTAATGATGGCTTGTGCTGGGGCCGCGAGCTCTCTGTTGCTAGAGCCGCGCTCTCTGTTGGGCATCTGTAAGTTTAGGAGCAATGAAGTGTTGAGCTGAATCTCGCAAGTTGCCAGCAACAGTGGTGCTTTCCTGTTGTACAGGAAACCGATTGCTCCCCAATCCACTTTGAGCTGGTTTCTGGGTACCACTTCCAGCTTTCCTGTCTCAGGTCCCCAGACCCCCAGCCTAAACCTGGGTCTGCTCGCACCTGGGTGATGGCTATCACTCTGGCTTTCTGTCCCCACCTGTCTCCTCCTACCCACCCTCCAGAAGCAGCCAGAAAGATCCATGAAAGATGAACACTTCCACAGAGACCCTTCCCCTTTCCCCAGGTGCCTTGATCAGCCCAGAGCCCCTCCAAGCCCACCCTCTCACTCCTGCAGCTTAGCTCACCAGGGGTGTGGGCTCTGCACCTCAGCTCAGCCCCCACTCCCTCCTGGGCCTCCTGCCTGCTCTTCTTCCAAATGGCTCTGCTCAGATTAGCTTCTCTGCAAACTTCCCTGACCATGGTTTACGGGGTCCCTGCGGGGGCATGCATGACACCAGACTGCCTTCATAGATGCTTTAGGTACCAAATGCAGTTTCCTGAAGCTCCCAAGAGGAGAGAGCTGGCCCATATCCCATCTAGAGTGGAGTTTCTGGTGCCTAACCCAAGTCCAGCACAGAACAGACCCCTGATGACCGGGGTGGTCATAGGTGAGTGAATTATAACCTGGCTCAGCGGTTATACTGCTTGCTGCCTTTTCAGAGTACAACCCCTATCTTAAGGACGGCCATCGTCCAATGGGCCCTGTACAATGTGCTGAGGGTGGGGTCCACAATGGTTCTTCTTGTCCTTCAGGAACACTTTGTAAGAACAAAAGGCCATGTCCCCAAAGTATAGAAAAATACTTGGTTCATAAACAGACAGCCCAATGGGAATGATTTGAAGATGTGAAGTGTGTGTGTGTGTGTGTGTGTGTGTGTGTGTGTGTGTGTGTGTGTGTTTGTGGTGTCCTGTGTGCAGGTACTGTTCTGTGAAGACACTTCCTAGATCCACACTTATCAGCTGTGGGAGTCTGTGGCAGAGGAGTCAAAAGAACCACTGAGCGCACATTTACTGAGCTCATAGTGAGTGGAGTGGAGGCCAGTGCTGCAGCATAGTGGGAGCTGAGGGAGGGCTGTCTTCAGGGGCTGAGGACACTCTCTGACTTCAGTGCCCAAGCTCTAGCATCCTGACACTCCAGGGTCCTCAGCAAGGCCTGGACAGAGGCGAGCAGATATGGAAGTGTTACCCCTTGCTCCTGACAGATTTGTGTCAGTCTCTCCAACTGCTCATCTTGGATGGCCTTGGCCTTCTCGTACTGCTGGGTGACCATCTCCATCTCCAATTTGACAGGCAGGACATAGGCTGGAAAACAGAGGGAGCCATGTGAAGAACTTGGCCAGCAGCTAGGCTTGGACTGTGAGCAGCAAGCCTAGAATTCAGCAGCAGCTTCAAAGTCCAGACTTAGTTTGTGGGGATGTGTAGGTACCCAAAAGCATCCAGAAAACACCGAGAGGCTACAACCCAAACTCAGTTCCTCCTTCTCCACAGTCATGGAGCCCTGGAGTTTTGGAGTGTTGGTACAATTGCCGAGGAAAATAACTATATTCTAGCTTCTGTTGTAGTTACAGGTGTCCATAAGACAAATTCTGGCAGAGTCGGGGATAATCCATCAATAAAGGATATTTCTGAGGTAGGCAGTAGGTAGGTATGTAGATAGTTGACTAGATGATTGGATGGATGGATGGGTGGATGATAGATTATGGAGAGATGATAGATAGATGGATAGATAGATAGATAGATAGATAGATAGATAGATAGATAGATAGATAGATAGATATGATATGACATGATATGATAGACAGACAGACAGACACTGGTTAGTGGGGAGTTGCCTTTAGTTTTATATTTTCTTCCTTCATCCCTCCTGGCTATAAAGAAGAGTGGTGGCCAGCACCGGCACAGCCATCTTGGACCATGAAGTAACTCTGAGAAGGTAGGTTATGTGCAACAGAGCAACGAAATAGAAAGCGGTTTTAGTATCGAGCAAGTGCCATGTCACTTGTAGGAAGAGAGTGACACCTGCCACTTTCTGCAGACTTTTGTTAAAAGGAGGGGGGGTTCTATGTGTAAGTCAAGGACATCCTGGGTTTCTGTTACAAATTATCCTACTTCTGACACAGAGATGTCAAGAGAGAGCCAGGGCTTGAGTGTGGGATTCCCATGATTTTTCAGATAGCAGTAGCCCCATAAGCCCCTCCCTCCGGGTTCATGGGCTTAGCAGCTCCAGAACCCACAGAAGTTTCAAAGTCAACTCCAGATCACCTTGTCCTCTGCACTTAGGGTCTCACACCTTTCAAAGCCCTTTCTGGTTTTTTTGGACCTACCAGTCACAGGTCACATGTGTCTCTTGCCACTGATTCTAGACCTCTCTACAGCTCTCTCTGAGGACAGAGTGAGCTCCTACAGCCTCTCACTCCAAGCTGTCCCTAACTGCTGTCACCTGGGCTGTTACTGAGACCAGTTCACACCCAGGGTGAGAATTAGCACCCCTAGTTCACAAGTGTGATCGGAGGAGAAGAAGGCTCAAAGGGGGCTGCCAGCCTCTACCAATGAGGAGTGTGCAGACATTCACAGCTGCCAGGATCCGAAGGCATTAACGTGCCTGAGGGAAGATGTTCTCATGGACAGAGCTCAGAAGACAGTCCTGAGTAGGAGGGATGAGTCAAACAGCCAAAAAAAAAAAAGCATTGAGGCAGTGTGTGTGTATCTGTGCTATGTTGTGTGTTTGTGTGTATGTGATGTATACAGTGTGTATGGTATGTATAGTGTGTGTGGTCTGTGTGTTTGTGTGTGTATGTGGTGGTAAGCATGTGGTATGTTGTGTGTTTGGATGTGTGATGTGTATAGTGTGTATGGTGTGTGTATTTGTGTATGTGTGTTTCTGTGTATGGTGTTTATGTGATGTGTATGTGTGTGGTAAGTATACAGTGTGTGTGATTTGTGTATGAGGTATATGTGTTGTATGTGCTTCTGCGTGTGGGTGAATGGTGTGTATGTGATATGTGTGTGTATGTGTGGTGTGTGTAGTATATGTGTGTGTAGTGTGTGGTGTGTATAGGATGTTTGTGGTTGTGTGTAGCATGTGGTATGTGTGTGTATCTGGTGTGTATAGAGTGAAGTGTGTGGTATGTGTGGGATTTATCCCTGAGAATCACACTTCCTCTTTGGAGAGAAAGTGGTGTGTGTGTGGTGTATGTGTGTGTGTGTGATTGTATGTATGGTATATGTGTGAGGTATGTGTGTGTTTGTGTGGTGTGTATGTAGTGTGTAGTATGTGGTATGTATGGTGTATATAGTATGTGTGGTATGTGTATTGTGTGCTAGGTGTGTGTATGGTGTGTGTGTGGTGTATATAGTGTGTGTGATTGTGTGTGTGTGTGTGTATGTGTGTGTGAGAGGTGTTTGTGTGGTATGTATTCAGAATGTATGAGTATGAATGTGGTCTATGTGTATGTGTGGTGTTTATGTAGTGTGTGCATGTGGTGTTTGTGGTATGTATATGTGTATGTGTATGGTGTAAGTGGTGTGTGTATATGTGTGTGTGTGTGTGGTGTGGTATTTGTGTTGGTATGTATGGTTTATGTTTGTGGTTGTGTATAGTACGTGGTGTATGTGTGCATGTGTGTCTGGTGTGTATAGTGTGTGGTGTGTGTGTGCATGTGTATCTAGTGTGTATAGTGTGTGTGGTTGGTCCTTGGGAATCACATTTCCTCTTTGAAGAGGAAGTGGTGTGTGTGTGTGTGTGTGTGTGTGTGAGAGAGAGAGAGAGAGAGAGAGAGAGAGACTGGCTTCAATCATGGGTTTGAGCACTATTCACAGTGTGACCCTTTATTCTTTCTTGACTTAGTTTCTTCATCTGTCAAATGAGGAGAATGTGCTGAGGGCCCTGAGCTGTCCTTCCTAAGTTGGTGGATCCCCCACATTCCAGTTCCGTGAAGATGCTGCGATGTGATGACAGACACACCAAGCTTAGGAATGAGGCACCGTCCTTGTGTTCCCAGGACAGGCGGCCCAGGAAGCCATCTGCCTGCTTACACCTGTCAAGCTGATGCTGCTGGGAGAACTCTGCTATTGCAGACCAAGTTCAGGACTGGAAGGAACCTTAACATTGATCGTAGTGGCTCTAAACGGTGTCCTGACTGTCCTCTGAGGTGCCTCTCGGGGTAAGAAAAGGGCATGAAGGTCCCGGGGAATTTCTGGGCACCTCCTGTGCTCCTCACTTCCTCACCTTCTCTTGGGAGAGGAGGACAGCCCATTCTGAGAGGTAGGCCTCCCTGTGATGCCCTTTGCATCTGAGGACCACTTTTGGGAGTCCAGTGACTTGGGTTGTCTTTCATTTCCCCGAGATGACACCATCTGTCCTCCCTGGGTCATTACCTTCTGTCGTGTCCCAGTTTTATGACTCTGTTCTTCAGAGTTGAGATTTCTAGTCTATGGGAAGGCTGGGGAGGGCTGGCCTCGCATGTACGCAGTATAGTCCTGTTGGTACTTGGGAGGCAGAGCAAGTGGTGGATCGCTGTGAGTTGGGGACTAGTGTGGTCTACACAGCAAATGCTAGCACAGCTAAGACTGCATACTAAGACTCTGTCTCAAAAACAAAACAAACAAAACCAGCAACCCCAGCCCCCACCAAATAAACGGTTTCATGGGATGGGAAGTAGAGCACTCATGTGCAATGACCCCACCCCCACTCCGACTGTGCCACCCTGGGTCCTCCTTGCTCAAGTGGACAGCTACTGCTTCTGCCTCCTCCCCCTCCCCCCAGGCTACTCACCATCAATGACCCTCTTCACCCGCCAGATTCGGAACATGACGATAAGGCTGATGGCATCCCAGGGGCTCCTGGGTCCATTAGCCACAGTGGACGCCACCATCGGGGCCAAGGACAGGATGATCACAGCCCCGTCAAAAACCTGAGAAAGGGGTGTACTTCAGCATTCCAGACCGGCTGTGTGTCAGGCTGGAGAGCAGCCAGGGAGGCCACTGCTGCCGGCCACCTTCTCCAGGTAGCCTGTGCCTCCCGGAAGCTCACCCCATCTCCAGCTGCCTATGCTTCCTCTCTGAGGGGACCTCTTCCTCCTGGACACGATCAAGCATTTTTTTGTACTTCTCACACCCCCCTACAGCTCTTAGTTTAGACAACCTTAGGCCTGCATCCCAAATCCTAAACCCTGGTCAGAGACTGAGGTTAACCCTTCATTGACAGGATGGGAGCTAATGGCTTACAGGGGCCTCTTTATCTGTGGGTGGCAAGAACCCAGGGCCAGTGTGTCACAAGAGCAGTCTTTAATACTGCAAGAGGACCAGACAGGTAGAGGAGAGATGTAGTCCACCTGACTAAGTCTTGAGCACTGACTTTCTCTCTGCTTGCAGGAGCCCAGCCTTGTGTGAGCCTTTCTGAGGCTCCAAGGTTTGGGCCCAAAGAGACTAAACTACGGTCAGAGGAGAGGAAGGAAAACAGCTGACACTGGAAATAAGCTTAGCCTGGCCTTGGACTACTGCACAAATCACTGGCAGCAGCTGGACCTCCAGCAATGTAGTGATCTCTCCTCACACTACAGCCCCATCTCCACGGAGCGGGGTGGACACCCAGGCTAGGAAAAGTCTACAGTTTCTCTGACCAGTGTGCACCATAGCTGGGTGAGTCAAGAGGATTTATTTATTCTAAAGTACATCTCAAAGGCCTTTTGAATTCATTCAACTTTAACTGCACACATCCTGTGAATCTCAAGGCAGGTCTTAAAGAAAATTCTTCAGTTGGAAAATTTCAGGGTTTGCTCCCTCCTACCCTCCCCCTCCTCCCACCACATCCAAGTGTCACCCCTGTGACCTGGTGCATGCTAGACAGAGAGGGGCTCTTGTGGTAGAGGAGACATTTCCCAGCTTCTAGGATCTGGGGACAGAAACTGGTCATACCTCTATTTTGTTTTCGATGTAATCCCAGATTCCCAGGACCACGATCCGTAGAACAGTCTGAGGACGCATTTAAAAGAGAAAAAAAGAGTAGTTACTGTTTTCTCTTCCAAGAAGTTTCCAGAGCTCACATCTTGAACTGTTTCCAATGTTCAGTAACAAGTACAGTTTTTCACTAATCCCTCTGTCAACCCAGTCGACACACCCACCCTCCCCTTCCCTGCCACCAGTGCCCAGTTCCAGTACAGCGGTGGCCTTGCCTTCGGTGGTGTCATTGTCCTCAGGCCCAGCCCATTCACCTGTGTGCCACCCTCAGTACCCTGTGTGCCAGCCTCACTCAAAGCCCGGCACATATAGAATGCACTGCAGACCCCTTAGCGAGAATGATACCCCGGGCTCCCCATCCCTCTTCAGGGGCATCTCTTGCTCCTCCTCTCATGACAAAAGCATTCCAAGCCTCTCCTGTTGCCTGGTGACTGCATCAGAGCAAAGGATGGGAGCTGATTCTCTCCATTTCTCTCTGTCTTACACTAAGTCTTCAGGCATGGCCACAGGGCTAAGGACTACACTTCCTAGCTTTCCCTGGGCTGTGTGTGTGCACGTGTGTGCGTGTGTGTGCGTGTGTGTGTGTGTGTGTGTGTGTGTGTGTGTGTGTGTGTGTCCATTCTGCCCAGTTTTACTTTCTCCCTCTACAGTGTGGTGTGTAGGTAGGCACGGTTGTGCCTTCTTTCAGCGAAGAGAGGATGAGGAGAGAGATGGAAGCCTGCTGGATCTTCACCAGCTCCAAGGTCACACATAAGCCTTGATCCTCTACCAGACAAAACCTGTTCTTCCAGCCTTAGCTACAAAGGGTCGGAAGTGTTCAGGGTCCGGTGAGGATTCCCACACCTCTTAAGATCACACACAATGGCTGACTGTGTCTTTGAGCAATTCAAATCTCTCTCTTCCCTGGGTGTGTAGAGGTGGGTTAGATGACACAGCTTTACGTACTGTTGAGAGTGACACCTGCTAACTCTGCTGTGATGAGAGCCGGGTTCTAAGCCGCTCCTCACCTGTGAGACTCAAGAACCGAGAGGGACAGATGCCAAGATGAAGTTGCTATCTGGGCTAGAGGCTTCCCTCTCTACATGGCATACTCAGACTAGGCAGGAACCCCCATGGTCCCCTGGCTTCTTTTCTCGTTGTCTGTTCCCTCCTGGAGTGCTGGACTTGATACTTTTCTCTTTTGGAATGTTACAGTGTCCATAACCCATCCTTAACCCAGCAAGAAAAGGTCCAGGCCGGGAGAAAGGAAACTGCCTGAGCCAAATGTGATCCACAAGAAGGCTGCCGCCACCAGGGTCTAATGCTTTAAAGGCAACTTTAAAGCAAGGCACCATTTCCCCCTACTGCACATTCCTGCTGAATTAAATACGCTTGTTGTAGCAATTGCCACCAGACCCCTTTGCACAACAGCTCAATGAGATCTGAACTATTTAATAATAACACCACGCCCCATGGCCCCTGACCACCTCCGTTCCATTTTCTGTGTCTATGAATTTCATTCCTCAGGTGAAAAAAATGGCTTCACTCCTCCAAAAGCAAGGCTGGGGGTGTGATGGGCACACCTTTATACAAAGTGAGACCCTCAAGGTAAAAGAAAATAAGACTTGTCTTAGCTGAAATCCCTACAGAATGTAGGTTAAGGAGAGGAGGGAGGGTGTGGCCAGGCATGATGGGAGGGAAGAAGAGAAGAAAGAGGTCAGCAGACAGACCCTGGGACCCCGATACCCCAGAAAGGATGTGGGCATTAGCTCTGCTGGCCACTGGGGTACCAGGGAAGCAGGTAGAGTAGTGCAGACACCAGCACCCTGCCTGACCTCTGTGGTAGCCCCTCTCTTCCAATTCTGGACTCAGCTCCAGATCACTGACTGGGAGACTTGTTTCCTAGGCTAACAGAAACTGCAGCAAAGATATCTCCCAGGACAAGGGCTCAGGACACACTTCAGCAAGCAATGAGTCAAGTCAGCTGCTTCCAGTTGAGGTCAATATCCCACTTGCTGGCTGATACCCATAGCATCCTTCCCCTGCAAACATCTATGCTGAAAACTCTCAGTTTTGGACCAAAGGGCCTGACCCACCATCCCCAAGACCTAGCACATCCTACATCTCTGAGGAGATGTTTCTCAATGTGCAGTGACCCCACTTCATGTTTGTTTAAAACACCAGATTCCTAGACGCCCAGGGAGACCCAGGATACTAGACTCTGGGTTCAAGGCCTACACGATGCTGTTTAAGCAGATGCTGAGAAACTCCAGTAGACACTTCACAGCAGAGCAGCAAGCTCTGAGCAAAGACTTCACTCCCAGCCCAGGCTGCTGCTTTCTGAGAGGGACCAAGGGCGGTCAGTCCCTTTCATTCCAGACTGGCTGCCCTCAGGGCTAGCAAGATCAGCAAGGCAGGGCAGAGTCTTGGCCACACCTTAAAGATCATCCATTGCATATTTATCATAAGCCAAGCTCCTCCCTGTGGGAGTGCAGGCGCCAAGGTTACAATGGCAGGTAAAATCTGGACCCTACGCCCTTCTTCTGCCTCAAGTGTTCTCCATCAAGCGCATCTCATGAGTCTCAAGGGAGGGAAAGGTAACTTCTGTGAGGTGGCAGAGAGAGGCAGAATCCTCAGCTTTACATCAGGTCCAACAAAGCAGCAGAGGCCGCCTGCCCTGTCTGTGGCTTGAGACCCTGGGAATCAGCCTCTTCCCCAAGAACAGTTTGGAGATCATAGTGGACAGAAGAAGATGTGGATGTGTGTGTGAGAGAGTATGGATGTGTATGTGAACGTGTGTGAGTGTGTGGATGTGTGTGAGTGTTAATGTGTGAGTGTGTGGATGTGTGTGTGTGTGTGTGAATGTTAATGTGTGAGTGTGTGAAAGTGTGTGAGTGTGTGTATGTGTTCAGCCTATTGGTTCTATTCTTCTAGAGAACTCTGATACAGTGGGGAAGCCCTTGCAGAAGGGAAAACAGTCTTCAGCTTTCTTAAAAGAACATTTTGGGGCCAGAGAGATAATTCAGTGATTAAGAGCACACACTGCTTTTCCAGAGGAGCCAGGTTAGATTCTCAGCACCACACTGGGCAGCTCACAACCAACCACCTGTTAACTCCAGCTCTGGGAGCTTGGGTGCCCTCTTGTGGCTTCCATGAGCACTACACTAAGGTACACAAACCAAACTCAAAGACATACATACACATACACATAAAATAAAATAAAGTCTTTAAAGTGCTAGGTAGTGGTAGCACATGCCTTTAGTTGCAGAACTTGGAAGCCAGAGGCAAGCTGATCTCTGTGAGTCTGAGGCCAGTCTGGTCTACCGACTGAGTTCCAGGACAGCCAGAGCTACAGAGAGAAACTCCTCTCAAACCTTCCCCTTCCCAAACAAGATCTGTGAAGTGACAAGTGTCTTTTGGGAAGGATCACAAGAACACAGCACTGTTTGTAGCTCTAAATCCCCAGGGATAGGGCTGGTGACGGCCTCTTCCCAGGGCCCAAAGGGCGCAGCCCCCACTAGACACAGTAGCTGATCCTGTGTCCTGATCACAGGGGTCCTGAGCTCACAGGCAAGCTGACTTCCTGTCTGTCCGCACGCTGGTTCATCCTGGCATTAGAGACCCAGCTGTTTCCAAGTGTTCAAGGCTTCAGGGGAAAGCAAAGGCTAGCAGGTGATTATGTGTCTGCCATGTAAGTGACCAACATTGACGGAGCACTGTCCCGAACCTTGCTGACTAGAGAATGGGCAAGGCTTAGCTCCAGAACTTTCTCCCAGCACAGACACATTTTCAAGTCTAAAGATCAAAACAGTCTCTTGTGGATGACGTCTGTGCAGTGAGCCACTCACCTCCAACCCTGTCTTTCCAGGCCAAAGCCTAAACAGAGCCATCACTAGTGAACCGACTGCAGTTTGTTTTCAGCCCGATGATGCGGTTAGATCCCCCCAACCCATCCCCAGTGTTGCCATCTAAGCCCCGATGCTAGCGTCCTTGAGAGCATCTTGTTTGGCTCACGTTGACAAGCAGTTTGTGGTGCCAGCAACTGCCCTGCTGGAAAAGCATTGTTTTCAGACAACCCCCTTCCTCCCCTCCTGCCCCACGCTGGACTTTCCTTCCAGCTCCCTGGCTGCATTCTCTCAGCTGCACGTGCAGGTTTCTGCCTCCAGGCCTGTCCTCTCTTCTCATTCCCTGCACCCTTGGCTATCTCACCCCCAGCTCTCTGAGGCCCCAACTCCATGTCTCCAGCCTAGATGTCTGCCTGATTATCAGTCCAAGGTCTGCAAAGGGACATCACTGTCCCCTCACTGACGAAGCCAGCCCCTCAGAGCTCTCACCTATCCCTGAGCCCATCCTCTCCCCCGCCCTCTCCACCCACTCCCTGGCTCCTTTAACACTCCATTCTGAGTGTCATCTTTCTGGGTCAGAACCTTAGTCCCTCTCAGCCAATCGGCCTCCTAACTGTTCTTCAAATTCCTGTCCTGTCAACCTCCAACACAGAACCTGTCCTCAAAGCTTCATTGGGACCCTCTGCCTAAAGCCCCTGCCACAAGGCATGGGTCTCTCCAAGCCTGGACCCTCCCTCACCAGCTTCCCCAATGATAACACTCTAACCAAAATCCCTGACTTAAACGTGTCATCTCATGCCTCAAAGGCTGACATGTCACCTATGGGAATCCGGTCTCTGTGAGTGGAACAAACGGGAACAGCAGGACTGGTCTGGCTCCTGATGGCCCGACAAGCAGTCATTAAACCCTCGTAACCTCAGATAAGCAAGTTTCTGAGTGAATTTATTAGACATTTCTCAACTCAGAATCTATTTTCTACTTTAGTGTCCCTGGTCTTGATTTCTTTACAGGCTATCCCTATGTTTTATTGTGAAATGCATTAGTATATTAAACAGCAGTGAGTTCAGTTCGTCTACAAGCCAGAAGAGGGAAAGAATGGTGTGGCTTCGGCATTGGTTCGGTGTTGACTGTCATGGCATGCGTTGCTGGCTTTACTGGACAGATACCAACGCTGCACTGTTCTTAGAGACTATGTCACTGAAACTGGGGGTTTTCCTTTTGGAATAAAGATGATAGCAAGGGCAGGTGACAGCCCAGGGAACTGCCTGCCATGTGGTCAAGGGAACCTGAGTTCTGCATTTGTAACCCCAGAGCTGGGGGGGTGGGGTGGGGACAAGCAGACCCTGTATTTCACGGGCCAGCTGGACAAACTAAGCCCCTGGTCATGGAGAGACCCTGCTTCAAAAAACAAACAAAGAAAGAAACAAGGTGGACAGGACTATCTACAGACTGCTTAGAAAGAACAACTATTCCAGGGTTGTCCTCTGCGGCTCTGTGTGCAGACAACTGTGTACATATACACATATGCATCTGCACATACATTCGTGTACATACACATGTATACATAGGCAAAAGGTTACTGAGAACACACCGAGACATGTTTGAACTTAATCACTGCACCTAAAGATCGACTGGCAAAACTATGGAGTCAAGCCAGCCTTTGTCTCTCTGGGAATCATCCCACAGCGGCAAAGAAAAATAACGGGACTGTCGACTGTCTCGGTTACTGCTATTAGGCCTCTTCCCTTGAATTTGTGAGGGCAGAACAGATGCAGAAATAGTAAGTGATTTGTCAGTGTGACAGGCGGCAAAACCCCAGAGCAGAGAGAGGAAAGCTGATACCAACCGGCTAGCTGCAGTGTGGAGCACAGGGCAGGGGCTGGGGTTAGGGACTGGGACAGGGGCTGGGGCAGGGGCTGGGACAGGGGCTGGGACAGGGGCTGGGGCAGGGGCTGAGGTTAGGGGCTGGGACAGGGGCTGGGACAGGGGCTGGGGCAGGGGCTGGGGCAGGGGCTGGGGCAGGGGCTGGGGCAGGGGCTGGGGCAGGGGCAGGGGCAGGGGCTGGGGCAGGGGCTGGGACAGGGGCTGGGGCAGGGGCTGGGGTTAGGGGCTGGGACAGGGGCTGGGGCAGGGGCTGGGACAGGGGCTGGGGCAGGGGCTGGGGCTGGGATGGGGCTGGGACAGGGGCTGGGGCAGGGGCTGGGGTTAGGGACTGGAACAGGGGCTGGGACAGGGACTGGGACAGGGGCTGGGACAGGGGCTGGGGCAGGGGCTGGGACAGGGGCTGGGACAGGGGCTGGGGCAGGGGCTGGGGCAGGGGCTGGGGCAGGGGCTGGGGCAGGGGCTGGGACAGGGGCTGGGACAGGGGCAGGGGCTGGGGCAGGGACTGGGGCAGGGGCTGGGACAGGGGCAGGGGCTGGGGCAGGGACAGGGGCAGGGGCTGGGACAGGGGCTGGGGCAGGGGCTGGGACAGGGGCAGGGGATGGGGCAGGGGCTGGGGCAGGGGATGGGGCAGGGGCTGGGACAGGGGCTGGGGCAGGGGCTGGGACAGGGGCAGGGGCAGGGACAGGGACAGGGGCTGGGACAGGGGCTGGGAGCTGGTTTTCAAGTTTACAAAGAACAGTTGTTTAGCAGGTCCATCATGTGAACCAATCAGGAGAGGAGTTCATGTCTCCTGCTGGAAGCACCCACTGAGGCAGGAGGGAGAGGAGCCTCTGGGCATGGCTGAAGTTCACAGTGGTCATCTGCGACCAGAGGGGCTCGTTTTCTCATCTGGGCATGTTAAACTTTTTAACTGATACGTAGGTGAGATCATTCTTATAAACAGTCGGTCAGTTACTCTCTACGTCACTGTCCGGATGGAGGCTCAGGGACTGCACACACAAAGCACAGGCAGTTATCAAGGCTGTCCGTCCAGTGGCCTCCTGGCTAACATAACCCTCATGGCCAAATGTCAAGTCCTGCTTGTTTCTGGAGCCAGGTCAGCCGGGATGTTTTCTGAGGAGAAGGCTGTGCAGTTAGAATAGATATGGATTTATTTCTGGCCACAGAGACAGGGTTGGGGGGACATCCTTTGTCATGTGGCATAGCACAAATCCTTCCACTGTTGTAATTCCTGGCACAGAAACCTGGTGAATTGGCCATCTACATGACTGCAGACTTCTGTTGACTATGAGCCACGCTGGGAACAGCAATCAGCACCATCTAGCTACTTAGAACAGTCACCGTGACATTTGACCTGCCAGATCCTAAAGGCCATTGTCAAAGCTACGGCAAAGAAAAAAGTGAAGATGAGATTTTTCAAGAGTAACTTCTCAGAAATACATTTAACAGATTTATTCCTTCGGTGGTTTGTGGTCACATGGCCAGCCCCGTGCCAGGAGATGAGGGGAAAAGGACAGCATAAGGCTTCCATCACGTTTCTGTGCCTAAGAGGAGAAATGATCAAGCCTGTGCTCAGAACCTAAGAGTTGTTCATGGCGTCTCCATGGTGTACCTGGCTGGGCCTTTCGGGGGTTGGAGGCACTGTCCATTCTGCACGGACAGGTGGGCACAGGTGAATGAACCCAGGGGCAAGTCTAGGACCTGATTCTTCCACATCAGTGCAAAACATGAAGAGGGAAGAGAGGAAAGTCTCTGCCCTACACTCTAAGCAGAGGCCTCACCACAGGTGGGGTCAGGAAGACAACCCACATTCTGGGCCAATTTCACACTCATGCAACAATGCCCGGAGAAGGGCAGGGACGTGTCTTAGTGGCTGGACTGTTCTCTCAAACACTGAGAGCAAACCAACACTCCCTCTGCAGCAGACAGGACAGACAACATCACACATTCTCCCATCTCCTATCTGGTGACCGAGGCTCCTGGGGCAGAGGCAGAAGAGGGATCTCTTGAGGAGCCAGAGTTACTAGGAGGCTGCAGATGTGGACAGAGAAGTGTGTGGCTCAGTTTGGTTTGGCACTAAACTTCACATGACAAATGGCCAGATCTGGGCTCCCTCCTGAGTCAGAGCTGCCCTGGGACATCTCTGGGAAGCTGTTGTCAGAGAGGAGCTCCTGCAGCTGACACCAGAAGACACCTGGCTGGGGCTGGTGAAATGTCTCAGCAGCTAAAGGCCCCCCACAAGCCAGACAACCTGAGTTTGAGCCCCAGGACCCACGTGGTAGAGAGAAATGACTCAGTGGCAGACACCCTCTCCATTCTCCCCTTAAAAAGATGTATAAAGGAGCTTGGTTCAGCTGATGGCTGATTATTATACCCATATGAGAGACTATTACTCAGACAGAAGAAGCGGAGTCCTGACTCATGCTACAGTGTAGACCAATCCTGAAAACATGCTCAGTGAAAGAAGCCGGCCAGACACAAAAGGCCACCTAGTGCCTGATCTTGATCACAGGAAACAAATATTTCCATTCATCGAGACATAGGGTGGATTTGGGTTGACAAGAGCCATGTAAAGGAGACACGGGGTGACTGTCGGTGGGTGTGGGGTCTCATGTGAGGGTAAAACTGCTTTGGAACCAGCTGGAGGCACCGGCTACACATTGTGTATGTAAACCAACGTGTTCACTTGAAAGTTATGAGAATTCACACTGAGAGCTGGGTCAGTCAGTAAATGCTTGCTATGTAAACATGGGGGCCTAAGTTCACATCCTACAACCCACGTAAAAGCGTGGTCTGGTGTCCTCACAGGACCGGGGAGACCGAAGCCAGAGAATTCCTGGGGTTTACTAGTAGTCAGCCTAGACCGGTTGAGTTAGTGAGCTCCAGGTTCAGTGTCTGAAAAAAGAGAAGCAGGTGGGAGAGAGGTAGGGGTAGCTACAGCCGTCACCTTGAGGCCCCATCTACAGGTCAGCTGTGATTTCTTCTTCCTGAGAAGGATCTCAGGAGGCTGTGAGAGCTTTTGCAACCCCACGAAGAGGAGCAGTGGGCTGCTTCCAAGTGGCCAGCTGGACCTGGTCTTAGCCAAGGGCAGGCTGTGCTTAGGAAACCCCACTTGCACAATATGCATTTTGATTCCAAAGACTCTGCCTATTTTTGCTGTCCAAAATCCTGTGGGAACATGATGACCCTGTATGAACAAGCACCACAGGGCCCAGGAAGTTGCATGAGTACACTTTTCTCTAGGCCTCTGCTGGGACTTCACCTTAGTCTGCTGAAGGACACCCAATCCTGTTTCTTTTAGAAGCCCCCAAACTCACTGTCTTTTTGAGCAGATGTCCTTGAACTGAGCCCAAGCCAACTGTCAGCCTTTGTTCTATCTGTACCCTGAGGCTCGCCCAGGACAAAGCGGTCCATCTTCCTGGAGCAGCCTCAGAACTCTAGGATGTTTGAAGATAGGGCCATGGACTGCACACCTACCCAGGACCTGTGCCTGACTTCCTCTTGTGGACTCTGGACAGTTTCCCCACCTCTCCAGGTCTCAGTTTCCCAACCTGTAATATGGCCTATTGTCCTTCCCTAAGGCTCAGTTGAAACTAGGGGTGGAGCAATGCTCAGAAATAAGCAAAGGACCCTGGGGTGGCAGCAGCCCTTGGAGACTCACCTGTGTAGAACTAGCCTAAGCAACGTAGCCCTCCTGCTAGCTAGAGAAGGTTTCTTGATCTCTCAAGAGGCAGCATTCCTGGGTACGTAGCAGAGAAAGAAGGGACCAGATCTAAGAGGGACATTTCCACTTCTCCCAGATGACAAGAAAGGGCTTCTCATCCCTGGCTGTGTTCACAGGCCTTGCTTGGTCAGACCTTTGCTCTCACTGTCTGGCCTTGGCCCTGGTCTTTCACCCAGACTCCTGATTCCTCCTTGACATGCCAATGCTAGGCCCCTAGAGGGCAGTGACAAGAGACAGAATCCCAGAGAGCTCTGTGTAGTTTTGACCATAACTGTTAAATGCTCTTCTCACTCATTCATGTTATGTATATGTGTATGCATATATGAATGTGTGTGTATATATGGTATGTATGTATGTATGTATGTATGTATGTATGTATGATGTATTTTGAGACAAGGTCTCATGGATGCCAGGCTGTTCATTGAACTTTCTACATAGCAAATTACTTCTAGCTTCTGTTCATTTTCCCTGCACCTCCTGAGTGCTGGGCTTGTGAGCATTCACTACTACACTTCGCATATGGAGCGTAGAATTCGATCTCAGGGTTCCGTGCACGCTGGGTGAGCATTGCTCCAACTAAGCTACATCCTGGCCCTGTACGGTATTTTGTAAGAACCACACTAGCACTTTGGCAGGCCCGACACACTGCTGGCAGATCCTGGGTTCTTTGGCTTTTTGCTAGAGGTACTGCAGTCACTGTGAAGGCACAAAAGGCTCATATCCACCAATCTTGTGCTAAGGAGACATCTGAGAGCTGGCTGGCACCAAGGTTTTGATGCTTGATTTTCTGGTGCTCTGTGAGACTACAGAAGCCTGCTCTTGCTAGCCAGGATGCCCCAACAGGAGGTCAGTGTACACAGCCATCTTTCATGCTGGGCAGACTGCACAGGGGAGAATTCTTACTACTGCTTTGATAGCCTAGCTCCATTCCATCCGCCCCACCTATGACAAGGTCCAAGGCAAGGGACTAGCCCTTCTCAGCATCCACACAGGCTCTGCAGAGAAAGCTGAGTCTGTGGGAAGCCCCAGTCCCTTCCCCACTTTGTGGGGGTTGGCTGTTCGGTCTCTGAGGCTATTATTCCTTCACACAGGGGCTTGTCTGTTTCAGGTGGTTTGTCTCTGGTACTGACAGGAAGGGGATGCCAAATTAACACTGGGCAATAAATTCTGCAAAAGCCAATAAAACCAAAGCAGAGGGAAGAGCCGCGGCAACTGATTAAACATTTTTGTTGGCAGTCACAGGCACGGGCACATTTTCCAAGGTTTGCATCAAGGAGACAGCTGGCCCTGGCCCAGGGATTTGCAGGAGGGAATCCCAGAAAGCAGAGATGAGGGGCCAGGCAGGGGTGGGCCCTACAGAGATCCCAAGCTACTGTTGGAATCCAAGTACTGATCAGTCTTTCCAGGTACCTGAGCAGCAGCCATGGCTTCAGGAAGCTGGTTAGGAACGTTCCTGGGAATTCAGAGTTGGGAGCTGCAGTTGTCTCAGCTGCAGGTTATGGTTACTGGCCACGAGCTACAGGAGCCAAGGCCCGGAGAGGACAGTGTCCTATGTTCACTACGCTGGGCTACCCAGCCAGCCCCATGCAGACTCAGCATTCTGAACTCAAAGGCCTAGACCTCCTGATTGTTAGGGAGAGAGAGACGGCAGAGCAATCAGCTAGACCAGGAAAGGCCCTGGGATTCTGGCCTCTTGGGTTCTTTGTCCACAACAGACAATCTCTGTAGTCTCACCATGTTCACCTTCTTCTCCGGCCTCCCACCTCCCTCTGAGATTGTGCTGTGCTCTCTGCTTCAGTACACTAGCAGCTGTGTGTGCACCCTGCCTGTGTGTGTATCCATGTTTCTGTGTGTGCACCCTGCTTGTGTGTGCACCCTGCCTGTGTGTGCACCCTGCCTGTGTGTGCACCCTGCCTGTGTGTGCACTCCTGTCTGTGTGTGCACTCCTGCCTGTGTGTGCACCCTGCCTGTGTGTGCACTCCTGCCTGTGTGTGCACCCTGCCTGTGTGTGCACCCTGCCTGTGTGTGCACTCCTGTTTGTGTGTGCACTCCTGCCTGTGTGTGCACCCTGCCTGTGTGTGCACCCTGCCTGTGTGTGCACTCCTGTCTATGTGTGTATGTGTATCCATGCCTGTGTGTATCCATGTTTCTGTGTGTGTACCCATGTTTCTGTATGTGTGTGTGTTCCATGCCTGTGTGTGCACCCTGCCTCTGTGTGTATCCATGTTTCTGTGTGTGCATCAGTGCCTGTGTGCTCCCAGAAGGCTCCACACATTATTTGTGTCCATCTTTCATTGAAAGACCCTATGGGGTTCTTGGTGGGCAGGTGTGTCCTGAGGCGGAGTGAACACGGGGTGAGCTGACCTGGTCAGTCCTTGGCTCTATTTGAAAGATCTGGTTCCATATGAAACTCTCTGCCCTTCACTGTCCACAGGAAGAAGCCTCCCTCATCCTCCCTCATCCTGGGAGGCCCTGCCTTAAGCAGCTACAAACCAGTGTCCCACAAACATGCCACAGTATCACTGCCCGAAAGAGGTGTCAATCATTCCCCATGTAAAAACTGAGGAATGCTCTGGTATCAAGTTTTGCCAGGTGACCTGGTGGCCATGTGGGTCTGTTCCACTTCTACACTACACTGAGGGGTTAGGAGATACCACCAAGTTTTCCAGATGTGAACATCAGCCACCAACCCCTGTAATACTAGGAAGCATCTGCCTGAGATTCAGAAACATAGCTCTCTGTTGTCCCAGGGACATCTGCCAGCCTGGGACTCCAGCCTTCCACAGGACCTGGCCAAGTCCAGCTCTGAGACTATATTCTATGCCGAGGTCCTGAGGCAAGCAAGTCCTAATTGCTTCTGCATCTGCCTTCCTGGGCCTTGCCCCCTGAACACACATCACTAGCCATACTAACAACTCTGTTCTTCAGCTATGTCATGGGCAATCTCTCCTTCACAGATCCATCACCTGGACTTCAGCTGACAACCCAACCCCTGCATATATTCCGGATTCAGAGCAGGGGTCGTCTGCTTAGAGGCAAATGTCTCCTGCTGGGCTGGCCACTGTCCTGCAGGTATATGTCTATGAACATTCCTTGTGCCATATCCTACAATGAAACTCAGCCTCAGCAGTGGGTCTGACACTAGGAAATGTGTAATGAAGTGAAGCCCAGGTTTCCTGGAAGTGAGTCATCCCAAAGAAGAGATTCCAGGGTCCGGATCTTTACCTACCTCTGAGAAGAACACAGAGAGAATGACCAGACTGATCCAGTGAATGACACCAGCAAACTGGAATGCACTGGAAACTGTAAGGAACACATCAAGGGCCAGGTTTAGGAGTGAGGAATTGAACACACCAGTCTGGGGGTTGGGGAAAGCTATATGCCATGGACGGAGACCTCTGTGGGTCCCTTGGGGACCCCTGAGCGCTTGTGGAAACCATTAGATCTGTCAGAAACTGGGTCAAAGAGTAAGGGCACCTATACCCAGTGGTCGTGTGGAGGCAGTGAAAGCACCCTGGCCCAAATGCTCTTCTCTCTAGCAGCCACCGCCACCTTTTCCTCAAACGCCATCTCCAGATTCCTCCTGCTCACTGCCGTTATCCTTTCTGTTCTAGCCAGACCCAGAGAGGGAGGGGCCGTGACCTCAGCAAAGTTGTGGATCTGAGTGAGTAACTCCAAGATCCACAGCACACTGTCCCCACCACTTCGTGCGGGGCTCCAGGCAAGCCTCTCTACCTTTTCATTCTGAACTTGGAGTAGAGCCAATGGTGGTGCCAGCAGCGTGCTTTAGAAAGATGGCTAGAGCTGCACCTGGCAGGAGGCAGGGCCCGTGGGCTGGGGTAGAGAAAGGTGAAGCGGGCATCGCTGGTTCCTTATCCTATCTTCAGCTAGCCTGGCATCCTAGAAGGCCCTTCTAAAGGTCAGGAAACCCACAAACAGCCTCCAAACACTAGCAGGTCATAGTTTATGAGCCAGTGAGGCTAAAGGCAAGGTGCTGGGGTCCAGACAAAAGTGGGGTGACCTTGGTAGAAACACAGCAGAATGGTCTCCATTAGAAATTCTCTGGATGGATCAGGGGGACATCAGGGGCCAGAGGTAGGGATGGTGTGGCAAACAGGCCATGTTGACTCCCTAGAGGGCTTGTTTCTAGCTGTTCAAGTTTGCGTGGGATCAAAGAAAGATATCTTTGCTGGATAGAAGATTCTGTGATTCTAGAATCTGTGAGCCCTGGGCGTGAATAAAAATGAGGTCTTCAAGCAAATCCAAGGGGGAAGAAGGCTACCATAGCGAGTTCCAGGATAAAGACACTTGGGTCCCCTGGCTCAGGGCCAGTAAGACCTTCAAAGGACAGGCCCCAGAGACACTGTGAATTCCTCTGAGTTCTGAGTCACACGAATACCACTGGTGACCAAGAGGCCTGTGTGACTCTGGGAAGACCTCAGATGATTCTGGAAACATAAAAATCTCTCCCCATTATTTCTCAGATGAATTCCTGTGTCTTTTTTTTTTTTTTATGGTTTGCTTTAGAAGAGCCATAAATCTTGGATTGTGCATTTTATGGAATTTAAGATGCCTTTTATGAGCTGCTATCGGATCGCCCACCAAAATCAATCTCCTGGATACTTAATTTTAAGCAAAATTCCAGTGTCGGCTGGCTTCTCAGTTCTACCCGATGCCTCCCCACAACCTGAGAAGCCTAGGACTCCAGTACAATCCACCATAGAGGAAGAAGGACTCCATTATGGTCAGGTCTCATAAAACACAGACAGTCTGGATGCATGGAGGGAAAGCCTACAGCATGGTTTAATTGAAGACAGGTTGAGTGTAAAACCAGCACTGAGCACTTAATGTTGGAAGATACTTTAATTGGAACCAAGGGGCCAGGGGCTACATAAAACCCAACTAGGCTTATCAGACAAAAGCAATTCTGTGCTCTTCCAGAGAGCAGGCCAGGCTGGTGTGTCTCAGGGGAAGCTGTGACAATCTCTGAGCATAGGAGAGGCAGTAAAGGACTTGGGGCATTGAGAAGACAAGAGGACAAAACGGGTTTGGGGATAGCTGAGTCTCTTGTCCCGACTCTCGGTGGGAAATGAAAGCTCCCCCTATCGGTAATTCCACTATGCAAGTATTCGTACTTGAATGGTCCACCTCCTGGATCAAGAAAGGTGTGTGGGGACTTTCCCATGAGCTAGCTGCTCAGTCACAGCCAAAGGCCAGACACGTGGGCCTCCGGGCCTCTGGTATATCAAGCAGGGCTTCCTGAGGGTAGAGACAGAAAGTAGGCCTCCACGCTGACAGCCAAGTTGCCACCATGCATCAGAAGAAGCTTAGCCTCCTTTGGGCATACCGAGGCTGGAAGCAATCCCAAAAGGCAAGTGACCCAAGAGCTGAACAGCCTGGAGGCTTGAGGTCCCCAGTCTGTTCCTCTGACCTACGTTAAGTCTCCATATTCCCACAGACTTCAATTTGTGGGCTTTGTCTGTAAAACGGGGCCCTGTCCTGTCGAGTCTTGTGCACTACATGATTACCACGATTCCTGGCAGGGGTGGGGATGAAGGTGTTATCAGGACACGTGTAAATACCGCCAGCCACATCGGAATGGTACACACACAGCGGCTGCTGTTTAGTTACTACGGGTGATCAACGTCCCCTAATGGAACTCTGTCTAAGCCAGAAAAAAAACAATTTCACCCTGGAAAATCCCAAATGAAAACAACAACAACAACAACAACAACAATAATAATAATTAACAGATGCACGCAGGGGTCCCCAACTTTTGTTTCTTGTCCCATTCGTTTCTGGAATGCTGGGGAGGGGACTGAAGAGGCCACATTGGATAGAAAGGGACAAAGTATGTCGGTGGTGACAGAGAAACTGCCAAATGTGTTCCCTCTCCAGCGGTGTTCCCCATGGGCCATCTTGGGGCCTGCAGCCTGGCGGCGGCACAGGCTGAGGGACACACTCAGTGTGGGTTGGGGACCCCTGAGGGATGCGGATGCACCGGGAATATTCACATATGTATTTGTATGCGTGTCTCTCTTGCTACTCACACTGGAGAAGTTTTATATCTATTAGAAGTTCCAGAGTCAGGAGAATCACCACCAATATCACACAGGCTACCAGGACACTGTTGAGACTGGCACTGAGCAAAAATACCTGCCACACGGCTGCTCTCTTCCCACAGCACGGCTTCAGCCAGTTAGACCTGTGGGGACAAAAGCAAAGAGAAGAGGGGCTGAGGGGCTGAGGGGCTCCTGGTCTTCCTAACCACAGCCTTGCCTGGAATCAACATCCTGGCGGCCCTGGGCTTGGGTTTTGTGATGCTGGGATGGGGGGCAGGGCCTTGCTAAGCTAAGCCAGCCCTCCACCACTGAGCTGCATCAGCAGCTGGGCTTCCTGAGAGAAGAGTCTTAGTCGAGAGGCCACAGGGTAGAATCAGAAATGGCAAACCGGTCTCATTAAGGGACACAGCTGGGCTTACCGCTGACTTAGGGACCTCAAAGGAACTCTCTGGGATTCAGAGTTCTCAGCTTGAAGATGCCTGTGAAACTCACACACGGTGAGTCAAACTTGCCCAGGAGGTACGGGCCATACGTATGACAGGGCTGTTGCCACTACATTCCTATGTGACTCAGAACCCAGACTGTGTGAGGGCATTTGGGGAGACCTCTGACCTCTGTTTACACTCGGTAACTATGCGGAAGTACTCACTGGCTGGAATTAGATTTTTTTTTTTTTTCGGCTATAAAAGAAAGAGCTGGATTGGGTCTTCCCTTACCAGGGATGATTATCTGGATATTGGTGCTACTGAATGCTAACAGCTGCTATTTGACAAAAAAAAAAAAAAAAAAAAAAAAAAAAAAAAAAAAAAAAAGCAGCTATAATTGGGTAAGTATAGAAAACCCGAGTTGAAGTTAAGTGGCATTTATGTGTGGGATATTCCAGTCCCTTACTATAGCGCTGTGCCGCGCTGTGCTCTACACGGATGGCATCTGTGTCCCCATCTGGTTAGGCCAGGGCTGCCTTTTGTCCCATCCCCTGCAACCCACACTCTGTGTATTGGTGTCTTTTGGGAGCCATTTATAGGGAGATGAACCCTCTCCGAAGGACAAGCTCTTCTGAATAGGTTGGGAGCGTGCAGGAGGCCACAGGAGTTCAGGGTAGCTGAGCCCCTTAGGGTACTATATCTCCCACCCCCACCTGAGGAGCACAAGGCGTATGTGTGTGTGGGGGGGTTGGGGGTGGGAGCACTGAGTCTGGAGTGCTGTACTCAAACCTCCCTGATTTGCCTGTTTATGGCCCATTTCTGCCTGCCCATCCGTTTTTCATTAGAATTATCCATCTAAAGGGGCCAAGACGAACCAGGGAAGTCTTTACTTTTGGGGTGTACCCCATTGCCCTGAGATCACCTGTAAGGCACCAGGTGACTTTGGGGACCCCACGTTCGCATTTGGAAAGTAAAGAATAGTATTTTTAACTTGTAGAGTTGCTGAAGGCTAAATGAAGGAATGTATCTAACCTGAAAGGGGAGTGTGGCTGCAATAGCATCATGGTGATGGTGGTGGTGGTGATGATGATGATGGTGGTGGAGGTGGTGATGATGATGATGGTGTTGTCGATGATGATGGTGGTGGTGGTAGTGTTGGCGATGATGGTGGTGGAGGTGGTGATGATGATGATGATGATGATGGTGGAGGTGGTGGTGGTGATGATGATGATGATGGTGGTGGAGGTGGTGGTGATGATGATGATGATGGTGGTGGTGGTGGAGGTGGTGATGATGATGATGATGAAAATGGTGGAGGTGGTGGTGGTGATGATGATGATGATGATGATGGTGGTGGAGGTGGTAGTGATGATGATGATGATGATGGTGGTGGAGGTGGTGGTGGTCGTGATGATGAAGGTGATGGTGGTGGAGGTGGTGGTGATGATGATGATGATGATGGTGGTGGTGGAGGTGGTGGTGATGATGTTAGTGACGATGATGGTGGTGGTGATGGTGTGATGATGGTGGTGATGGTGGTGGTGGTGGTGATGGTGGTGGTGGTGGTGATGGTGGTTTTGGCGATGATGATGGTGGTGGTGTTGGCGATGATGATGATGATGGTGGTGGTGGTGGTGGTGTTGGTGATGATGATGATGGTGGTGGAGATGATGATGATGGTGGTGGAGGTGGAGATGATGATGATGGTGGTGGTGACAGTGGTGGTGGTGGTGATGGTGGTGGTGGTGATGGTGGTGGTGATGGTGGTTTTGGCGATGATGATGGTGGTGGTGATGGTGGTGTTGGTGATGATGATGATGGTGGTGGTGGAGATGATGATGATGGTGGTGGAGGTGGAGATGATGATGATGGTGGTGGTGACAGTGGTGGTGGTGGTGATGGTGGTGGTGGTGATGGTGGTGGTGATGGTGGTTTTGGCGATGATGATGGTGGTGGTGGTGATGGTGGTGGTGGTGTTGGTGATGATGATGATGGTGGTGGTGGTGGTGGTGGTGGTGGCGATGATGATGATGGTGGTGGTGGAGGTGGAGATGATGATGATGGTGGTGGTGACAGTGGTGGTGGTGTTGGCGATGATGTTGGTGGAGATGACGATAATATCTGATGGCTCCGATGCTTGGCCATCGTCACATGGTTCCCATCTAGAGGGAGTCAATCTGCTCCTGTAGACTCGGGTGTCAGCGGACTAGGACAACAGCTTTGCTTTTTAGCTGTCCCCGAAAGGATGATACGGGTGCTTTCAGGTGGCGACTTCTTCCTCACATCTGTGCAGAGAAAGCGCCAACGCCGGAGGTGATAGATTGCTGGGAAGAAGCCTGGCAGAAAATCGGGCTTGCTAAGTCTTTCTGGATATTTCCTGACACCCGTGGGGTGGCCCCTGTCCTTGTTTCGGTAACACGAAGGCCGGACGTGGTCATCTCTAGACATGAGAAGCGGGTCCCAGAAAGAGAAGCTCGAAGACCTCAACAGTGATGGCGGAAGCTAATCGGATCAGTTTGGATGGGGGAGGAACGGTGGATTGACAGGAGTTCCTAGAAAGGCCAAGAGTGCGGGGTGAGAGAGGAGGGGACCGGCTGGGTCAGACAAGAGACAAATGGAAAACAGAGAGATAAAGCTGGGCGGGAGCTAAGTCACAAAGACCAACGGTGGGATGCTTGTGGCCCCCTGCTGGTGAACCTGAGAATGCACTCCCCGTTTTCTTGCAGGCTCCCACAGGTCAACCCAAACATAAGGTAAGTAGAATTGCTGAATAAATTCAACTTTCAGCTAAACAAGGAACAGCTTCCTAACACAAGCGTGTCCCAGATACTGCATAGAAAGGCTTATTTTGGTCTGTCTGTCTGTCTGTCTGTCTATCTACATTTTGAACTTTACAGGGGCATTATGTATTCTTTTTTAAAAATATTTATTTATTTATTTATTTTGTGCATACAAGTACACTGTCGCTGTCTTCAGACACACCAGAAGAGGGCATCAGATCCCATTACAGATGGTTGTGAGCCACCATGTGGTTGCTGGGAATTGAACTCAGGACCTCTGGAAGAGCAGTTAGTGTTCTTAACCACTGAGCCATCTCTCTGGCCCAGCATTATGTATTATTTGCTATCTGCTAGGCCTCGCAAACTCAGAGGTGAGGGTCTCAAGGGGGCTTGTGAGGGTGGCTGTGATTTAGTCAGAGAAATGCTTGGAGGAAGAGGCCACATTAATATTTGAAAAGCAACTCTCTTGGAAGCCTAAGGTTGATTTTTCAGTTGCACTGCCACAGAGAAAGCAAAAAAAAACTCTATCACCTAGAGGTAGTTTCTGAGTGATACATGGCCCTGAGACACTGCAAAGAGTCAGGGAAATCCAGGAGAAAACCCATACGGGTTGGGGTTTTAGCTCAGTGGTAGAGCACTTGCCTAGCAAGAGCAAGGCCCTGGGTTCAGCCCTCAGCTCTGGGGGGAAGAAGCCCTTGAGATCACCTGTACGCATTAGAGGCAGAGGGAAGATGAACAGTGAAACTTCTACCTTGTGTCAAAAGGACAGCCTGTCCCACCACCTGGAGGCCCCGAAGTATAAGGCAGCTGTACACTGGGGTCACCAGCCCGGACTTTCATGCACCTCACACTCTCGAGGAAAGAGACAATGTACTCCGTGAGGGTGCAGCTTGCCTGAGGGATGTTCAGGGTACTTTACACCAACTGTGAAAATACTGGGTTGTCTTTGAGAGAGATGCAGGCAAGCTTAGGGTCACAATCTGACATTTCCCCGAGCCAGGGACAAGCTCAGGCAGCTGGGAGGACAGAGAAAGAGGGCAGGAGCAGATCTGGAATGCCAAGTGAAGCTGTGCCCCCTGCAAGGGCAAAGTGGGCCCTGCGTCCCAAATCAGCAAAACCAATTACATTATAGTGGGAAGTGGAGTTAAAGAGTTCCAAGTGCTGTAAGGTGGGGGCACTCGGGTTAAACCCAGAGTCTATGCAGGACTCAGGTTGGTGAACTTGAGCAGACATTTAAAACTAGGTGTTCGGGCTAGAGAAATGGCTCAGTGGTTAAGAGCACTGACTGCCCTTCCAGAGGTTCTGAGTTTAAATCCCAGCAACCACATGGTGGCTCACAACCATTTGTAATGAGATCTGATGCCCTCTTCTGGTGTGTCTGAAGACAGTGACAGTGTATTTATATATAATAGATAAATAAATCTTTAAAAATAAAAAGCCAAACAAACAAAAACCTAGGTGTTCAGGTGTGCCAGACCCGGAACCTAAGAGATCTCCACCCAAGAGATCTCTACCCGTGCTTGTAAGCTGGGCTTTCTTGGAAAGGATTTTCCCAGCTGAGCTTCTTGACTGTTTACAGCCCCTCCCCAGGGGTGCGAAGGACATTGGAGCCCTCACCTGAGTACTTAGAATTCCCTACCACCTGTTGTATGCAACGCTGCCAAAACAGCACAGAGCTAGAATGAACACACACACACACACACACACACACACACACACACACACACACACACTCAAGGGACTATATATACTAGGTGTTTGGGCCTCTGTTCGGGACTCTGTATTCTGTTATGGGGAAAGCCCCCATTCCTGCTTAATAAAGACTTTCTGATATAACCTTTTGGGGGAGAAGCACCCACACCCCACTAGATAACTCCTGTGCTCTGTACTTAAGTCCAATAAACTTGTTTCCTACAGTGAAGTCTGCTAGAGCAGTGCTTCCTCTGTAGTTGGGACCTTAGAGAGGTTGACTCTCCCTGGGAAGGACTTTTAGCAGTGTCAGGAGAGACCTCAAGGAGGAAGTCATGTTCAAGAAGTGCCTGTAAGGTATCCAGGAGAAACACACGGACCTGCCTGGTTACTAGCAACATTCTCTCCAGGCCCAAAGGACACCAGGGCATGAGCCAGGAGCTAGCTCAGGGAGGACAGGTTTCTCTTGCATGGCAGACATAGCTCACTCATCGCCTGGTACATGGGACAGATGCTGCTGGGGTGACCAGTCCCTGTGACGTGGCCAGCACATCACCTGCCAAACCCACTAAGCCACTGCAAAGCCAAGTCTACCTCTTCTATTCTGCTCCTGTGGCAGCTTTGCTGTGCCCACCCGGAGCTTGGGTCCACTGCTGCACAAGGAGGTGGTGAGTGTACCTCTTTTCCTCCCAGTGACCTCACAACATAGCAACGACTTAAGAGATTAAGGAAGACATCTGCTGTCCAGGTGGAGGGGCCTGGAAGTGAGGACCGCGGTCAGCATCCAGGCCAGAGACTGCTATAAAGTCCCCAGGTTCAAGCCATACCCCAGGTCCCTTATGAAGCCACCACTTCTAGGTTAGGCCCATGATCTATAACTTTACGAGGTGATTCCAAGGTATGGACCACAGTCCTGCCTCTTCATCACGTGGGCACTCGTGGAGTTAAGGACGCTAAATCCTCCCCAACACCCACTGAATTTGGCTCTGCACTTCAGTGAGAATCCAGCTTGTGAGCTGTTCTTGCAGGTGCCAGAGAAGGTAAGTAGGGCCACATCCAGCTTCACACAAAGCTCAGGATGCTTGCCCTGTGGCTACTTTTTAACAAGAGAGACAGGGACGGGGCTGTACAACCCCAAAGGGACTTCTGGTCGGGACTCCCCAGAGGGAATGGGATCCCGAGGTGAAGCTGAATCTGCAGGTTCCTTGGCTAGCCCCCGGTTAAGAAGACCAAACAGCAGAGTGTGTGTTCCCTCTCCTTGGAGAGACACACTCCAAGAAGACAGTATTTCCCGGGTCTTGGTAAGGTTCAAGAACTGACTGGGCTGAAGCCAGGGACACAGACTGGGAAACACTGCTTTGGGGCAGTGGCGGCCCATCAAAGCCTCGTAGTGGTGTTATTCCTAGAGTTGCCACCAGAGGGCAGGCGTGCCCCTATTTCCCAACACATGCTACAAAAACCAGGGGCAGCTCTGGGGAGGGCTTGGGCTGCCCAAATTGCAAATACCAACAGATGGGTTTGCTGGCAGGTGGTGTGGCAGGGAAGTTCCGGCACCCCTCCTGTGGCCTCAGAGGAGGCCGGGGGTGGAAAGCAGGTGAGTGCCTCTGTGAGTTCTGCTTTATATTCTTGGTTGTTTTGATTAATAATTTGAGAGAATAAATTCTAGAATATGGAAATGAAGGCAAATCCTCAAAGACTCTTTTATGGGAGATCAGGCCACAGGAGTGGCCTAGAAGGCAGGGAAGATCAGGTGACGGGGTGTTCCTAAGCTTGGCATCAGGCCCCTCTGAAAGGTGAAGTAGGTCACTTGGTAGAGACCAGTCAGGGCTGAACTTGCTTTGCTCTTCCAGGGTCAAGCATCTTTCACCCTACAATCCACTGTGCACTCGGGCTGTGGAAGGGAGGATTTGGGACGAGAGACAGAGGAAACCTAATTCTCTCTGAATGAGCCTGTGGAGATGGTGGAAACACTTTAGTCATCCTAAAAAGGGTTTTCACAGGCAATGGAGACAATTTCCCTACGGTGTTCAGGCCAGAAGACCTTGTTAGTGGCACGTTTAGATTGTTATCCATTAAGTTCCCAAAGAAAAGATCTGAGGGGAGGTCAGAATGCATCTAGAAGCCAGTCAGTAGCAGAAGCTGCGAGGAAGCCTGGAAGAGTAGGAAGCTTTCACCCCATCTCTGGCCTGCAGGAGGCTTCTATCCCAGTGGCTTAGAAACTTTCTTGGAGCAGAACTCTCCAAATACTGACAAAAACAGCAGTCATATGCCCCCAAATATACCTAAAACACAGCCCTGTGTATAAGGTCTCAAGAGATGTAGCGACTCCCTGCCCCTCATGGAGGGTCACCATTAGGGGAGACCCCTCCACCCCCCACCTCCCACCCCCGCCTAGCTTCTTAAACCTCATAAGGTCACTGTGTTTGTTGGTTTGTACCCCAACACAAGCTGGGGTCATCTGGGAAAACAGGACCTTGAGAAAATTCCTCCATCATCCTGACCTGTAGACAACTTTGGAGGGGCACCTTCGTAATGAACGGCAGCCCACTGTGGGTAGTGCTAGCCCTGGACAGGTGAATCCAAGCTGAGCCTTTAATCCCAGCATTTGGGAGGCAGAAGCAGCTGGGTCGCTGTTAGATCAAGGCCAGCCTGGTCTACAGAGCTAGTTCTAGGACAGCCAGGGCTAGACTGAGAAACCCTGTCTCTAAGAACAAAACAAAACAACAAAAAGAGCAGGCTGAACATGCTGGATTGAGGAAGGGAATAGATTTCCATTTCTAGGCGGGCAGTTTCAGTTCTGCCGTCAGGGCTGAAGGTTCGAACCACTGCCCTGGGAGAAGGCAGGAGCCGGTGTGCAGCTGGGACCACCAGAGCCTAACATGTGTTATCTTACGTGTCTTGAGTCTGCAGAAATAGCTACTCTGAGAGAGGCCTCACGGCGTGGTGGCAAGAGCAGGGAGTGAGGAGGCAGGAGATGCCCTCTGCTTGGCAGGCTGCTAAACCCCTCTGACCTCTGCCCCTTCTTAGGGGCTAAGGACGTTGCCCACATATGTCTGAACAGCCAACAGGCAGGAAGAATGTGGTCCTGACTCTTGGCAAGGGCTTTGGGGCGACTGGAGGGAGAAGGGTGCTGTTAGATTGAGGGTTCTCTGCTACTCAGAGACCCTCGGTTCTGAACTGGCCACAACTCTAAGGGCTTCCTCTTTGCTAGGCTTTGCAACTAGGGCTACTAGATGAGGTCGGCTCCCTGATACAGTGGGAAGAGGTTGTACATTCTGGATCCTGGAGCCTCCACAAGTGACCAGAGTTGTCCTGTTGGACACCATAAAAACCCGGAGGCTCCCTTTGCTTCCTGCACCCAGCCTGAGGGTGTAAACCTTCCTTCCTCCAGGCTGAATTCAGATGCCCAGTCCCACCCTTGACCACCAGAGGCACTCTGCCGCCATCTAGTGGTCCCCCAGGGCTCTACACCATGCATGCTGTGAGTAGGTAGGGGATATTTTAATAATGTATCTGTGAATTGATAACTTAGTCAATAAAAAGTGAGGGGATCCGGGACTAGGAAAATGACATTGCTTGTGATCAATGTTGTATCTAAATTCTGTAACTGAAGCTCTATTTGGTAGTTGGAGCCTAGAGAATCCTTGTGAAAGTTGAGGTGCTCAGGGCAAACCGTGAATGGGGGGCACCTGGTGTGCCAGAGGAAGGGTAGTATTTTGCTGTCGGAAAATCTCACTGGCGCCAAGAAAGTGGGATAATGAGTCTCAGTCTTTCTCTTTCCTGTTGTCCCACCCTTCTGTAAATCATGTGACACAGAGAAATGGCAGGCTTCCCACCTTCGTGGTCATGGCTAGGGTGGACATGCCTGTCAGCCCTGAACACTTCTAGATTCTTTCTCCGTAAAGGTGGCATGCTCTGAGGCAAAGCTGACTTCTTTCTTTTAGGCTGGCTTTGTAGGGAGCAGGGGAGTACCAATGATGCTTGGGGGTTGGACTGGCTGGTTTTGTGTCAACTTGAAACAAGCTGGAGTAATCACAGAGAAAGGAGCCTCAGTTGGGGAAATGCCTTCATGAGATCCAGCTGTAAGGCATTTTCTCAACTAGTGATCAAGGGGGGAGGGCCCAGCCCATTGTGGATGGTGCCATCCCTGGGCTGGGAGACCTGGGTTCTATAAGAAAGCAGGCTGAGCAAGCCAGGGGAAGCAAGCCAGTAAGTAACATCCCTCCATGGCCTCTGCATCAGCTCCTCCTTCCTGACCTGCTTGAGTTCCAGTCCTGACTTCCTTTGGTGATGAACAGTGATATGGAAGTGTAAGCTGAATAAACCCTTTCCTCCCCAACTTGCTTCTTGGTCATGATGTTTGTGCAGGAATAGAAATCCCGGCTAAGACAGCGGTATACAGACGGCACTTAGTTTTGACCTGTGGCCATGAGAAGCCTGGTGCTGTTCCCACGCCTGTTCCTTTGTTCTTCCTCAACTCCACGCAGATCACCTTATAACCACTCTCCAGAGGAAATGGCTTCCCCGTGCCATCCCATTGCACTGCTGCTGTTCATCCTCTCACTCGGTCATTCAAGCTGGCCCTTTATCCTGTCCGCATGCCCTCTATCCCAGACTCGGCCATTGGGTCCTTGCTAGAGGAACTTCCTGGCCCAGAGCTGGAGTTAGATGTGAGTTAGTAGAACTCAGAGGTTGTTCAAGGTTGTGGATTTCTTATTTTCCCAATCAATGAGAACATGGAGGGAGGGGGCTGTGGAAGTGGGGGGGTGGAGGGACTGGTGGTTTCTGGAGAACACCTCCTCAAGGTATTCTGCAAGGAGACTATTTCTAGGCTGTGGCTTAATAGGCCCTGCCCCTCCTTCCTCTTTGCTCCAAGCTATGGCTTGCTGTCATATCTTAAATTATTTTGGTCCTTATTTAGAGGTGTTTGCTATCTTGGGTCTGTCTTCTTTTTCTAACTTGACATCTCAGAAAATATTCCTGAGCCCCATTATGTTGTCTTCCACTGACTGGAATTCTGGCAGAAATATGATGTGGTCTCATCTCTCTTTAAGCCTGTTTGAGACTCGGGCTTCCTCCAAGCTTCTCCTGTCTGGGGGTCCAGTAATGAGTGGAAATTAGCTCTCTTTTAATTGTATGTTTGTGTTTGTGTGTGTGTGTGCACATGTGCACGTGTGTACAAATGTGTAAGAGTGTGCACATAGGTGACACTGGGCATAGTTCTTTCTTTCTACTATGTGGGTTCTGGGGGTCACACACCAGGTGTCGGGTTCTGTAGTAAGCACCATTACCAGCCAAGCCCCAAACTGGCTCTCTTGAGGCTGTGGTGTGCTGTGAAGGAATGTCCCACGTCTACATAGCAATGTACCATTCAAAAGAGAGGTCCAATCAGCCTACGAGCATCCCCACATCCTTTGCCATGACTCGATTCCAGCTCATAAGACATCAGGCAAGAGCTACTGGAAGCTTCTGGGAAGGATCTATGTTGTTCTTAAGCCAATTATGGACAGCCATTCTCGCTTGCAAGATACAATTGAAAATGCATGACTACCTCAGACAGCCCTTGTGCCAACTGGGAAGCCACTTTCGGCATCGGGATGACGCCAGTACTATTGACAGCAGTGATGGGGGAATCTGGCCCTTGCTGACACTGGTAAGCTCTCTGGACCAGCCTCAGATCTGCCTTAACACCAGATTCCATGTCACAGAGGCCGGTGAGTTTGAGTGGGTTTTCTGTTGTCCATCTTCCTTGGAGGAAGAAGGGTTAGACAATGAAGACACTGTAAATGTGCAGGACTCAGGAACAGTGTACGGTAGGAGGGCAGAAAACCAAGTCTCACAGCATTTGGCTGTCACAGGGTTTTGCATTTGGGGCTGACACCTCTGCTCCCCTTCTCCTGGTCCCCAGACTTGTCTGCTCACCTCTGTGGGTTCACATGGAGGGTTGAGGGGTGAGCAGACATGGGGGGTGGGGAGGAAGGTGGTGAGCTGCCATGATGCTCCAGGCACCCCTTGGTTTGAGGTGCGGACCTGGATGCAGAGGAGGTGGACGTGAGCAGCAGACAGAACTAGAACAGAGGTGTAAGAAGGGCTCAGCCTGGGCTGGACAGATGGCTCAGCGGTGAAGAGCACTGACTGCTCTTCCAGAGGTCCTGAGTTCAAATCCCAGCAACCACATGGTGACTCACAACCACCTGTAATAAGATTTGATGCCCTCTTCTGGTGTGTCTGAAGACAGCTACAGTGTACTCACATACATAAAATAAATAAATCTTTAAAAAAAGAAGTGCCCAGCCAACACACTGTGTGAGTTTCAGCTTCCCAGGTGCCCCTGGCATGGTGTTCCTACTGTGGGCACCGGAGTGAACATGAGAGAAAGTCAGAGCATGGGAAAGCAAGGTCATCAACTGCACAGTGAGTGACTGATAGATCTCAGGTAGCTTAGAGGGGCCATGGATGCACTGGTTCTTGTTGAGGTAAGAGGGGGGCTTAGGGCTACTGGAAGTGAGATTACATTGTGGATTATTCTGGTAGTTGAAGGATCAAGACCAGGCAACCCCTATTCTTCACTGGTTTGGGTTATTTCTACTTTGAGGAGAAAATTCTTTGGGGGGGGGCATGCTGTGTTTGAGATTGTTGTAATGGGTAGGTTGTGGCTCTGATATCTGAATTTGAGCGCCATCACCAGAAAGGCTATAGAAGAGAATTATCTGGGTAGAGATGAGAACATTTCTCCTTTCAACCATGCAGGTAACTCAGGAGAAGCAGACTAAATCATGCCATCAACATTAGTCAAAGGCGTTGAGGACCCCAATGAAGAACCAGAAAGAACTTGAGGGTTTCACAGGGAGACTTGGGATAAGTGGGTGGCTTTGATCACTACTAGCTGAAAACTTAACAGAGATGGATAATCATTAAGGAACAAGCAGGTGACAACTGTTCAGACCTGGAAGGCACAGTGGCTGAGGAAGATGAGAGACCATGTCAAGACAGAGGCAATGACAGAAGGCTTTCGGTGGCAAGGGGACGTGGATGCCTATGCTTGTTCATTACTTAATTTTGTTTCCGGGAGCAAATGTTTGACAAAGAGCAAGAGAAGAAGGCTTATTGGGGCTCAATAGTCAAATGGAAATATATAGTATGGCGTGGTGAAGAAGCTATGGTGGCGGGAGTGTGGGGCAGAGAGGAACTTGGTGCTCTGCTGGCTTCTCCCTCCAGCCCATGAGGGGTGGTGTCACTTACATTCGGGGTGGATATTACCTTTCAGTTAAACTTCTAACATCCTCATAGACACTCCCAGAGATGTGTCCCCCAGGTGATTTTACATCCAAACATGTTGGAATCATGATCAGGTGCCACACCCTTGGGATCAATGGTGTGGCATTGCAGAGAGACTGTGCGGGCTGTAGTAGACTGAGGGGTGCAGAGGGCATCACTGAAGCCTTCAGAGGAAGTGAAGAGCGAGGGGGGATGTGGAGTGCGGGTGAGGACAGGGGAGGCTGCAGCTGAAGGAGAGAGGTCTCTGGGGAGACAGAAGGGATAGCATCTGATGAGTCCAGGCCCGAAAGGGAAGAAGGAGGAGTCTGGGGGCACAGTGTGTCCCATCTGGGGCTGTCCGACATTGAGGGGACGCCATTGCTGAGGGCAGGAAAGGACTGAAAAGGAACATGTGGCTAGGACTGGCAAATCGAGTTGAGGCTCAGTGGAGTCTAAGGCAGTGCTGGTCCACACAGGAGTCTGTTTTTCCTAGTTAGGCCCCAAGTTTCCTGCAGTAGAGGTAAATCCCTTAAGGGACAGACAACTCTCCCGTTTAGATCACAGCAGGCAAGGGACTTAGGACAAAGGCTGGGCAGTGGTTGGCCCTGACTGTCTCCTTGGTTGGACTTAGTGTTGTATAGGATATTCCATAGTAGAGTACACCCCCTGCATGTGTCTGTGAGGGTGTTTCTAGGCATTTCTCAGGTATTTGTTACATTAATGAAAACTTGAAACACAGACTTCTCGACACAGCCAAGCTGAGGCTCATCAGCAGCCCTAACAATCTGAGTCTGGGAAACTGAACACCCACCATAACCACACTCCGGGACCTGAATGCAGGCAGATGAGTCACTGGGCAGCTACACATTAGGGTCCCTAAGGTCCCTTGGTTTCTTATAGAAAAAGATCTATTTCTAGCTGTAGGGCTTCTCTCAGCAGGAAGGGGGTCTCACTGACACAGAGTAACCCTGGCCTCGGTAAACTTGATGGTGTTGCTTCAGAAAGGGCCAGGTTGAAAACGGCAAGAAATAAACAAAAGAACCAAGACCAGCTTGGCCCCAGTGCAGCATGCTTTTGCTTGGTCCATTTCTACCTGGGCTTCTCCTATAAGCCTGGCTCTTCTTTGCTTTAGGATACAGTCTGGCTGCCACAGAGGTTGCTCTCGACAAATCTTTCCCCCTAGGCTTTCTATTTACATGATATCATCAGCATAGGGAACACACCTGGAGAGGCAAATCAAAGACCTCTCTGCCTTGTGCAGAGAGAACAGGCAAACAACCACTCCGGACTCGTTGAATGGTTGAGTCAGGTCTCTGGCAACCTGGGAAGTGAGAGCAGGCCTGGAAAGGAGGCACACTGCGGTGTGGATCACCTGCTTGGGGCGGGTGGTAAAATCGCTGTGCAGTCACTGCAGCAAGTGTGAGTTCTGATCCAGGGTTCTTAAAGGGTCTCCCATCTCTTTCTCTGCTATGAACTGGGCTTGATCAAGATCAGGCCAGCAGCAGAAGGGCCAGCGCCTGTTTCTGTTAAAGGAGGTTGTACGACTGCATTTGACCACCAGAGAGCAATTGCCCGGTGATGCTCTGGGTGCTCAGAGAAAGACCTGCTGACTGGTGGAATGGACTTCACTGAGCTGAACTTCAGGGAGGGCAGCAGCAGAGAAATGGGCTCAGCCTTGTGGTGCTTTTGAGCACTGACAGGCACTGCTGCGTAAGCCTTATATACACACAGCTGGCCTGGTTCTGGGCCCTTCAGGACTTAGCTCAGTCTTTAAGCCACACAGGACTATGGAAAAGCAGGCTCTGCAGCCTGACGTTGATTGCCTCAAACAATATTGCTATGCCAGACATGCCTCTGAAATGTTTTGCCTGCCTGTCTTCCTTCCCTTCCCTTCCCATCCCTTTCCTTCCTTCCTTCCTTCCTTCCTTCCTTCCTTCCTTCCTTCCTTCCTTCCTTCCTCCCTCCCTCCCTCCCTTCCTCCCTTCCTTCCTTCCTTTGAGTCTTACATGATGTATGCATGTGAGTGTGAGGGTGTGTGTGCCTGTGTGTCCATGTGGAGACCAGAGCAGGCCCTCGGCATGTTCTGTAGATCTCCGCCTCATTAAGACAGGGTCTCTCACTGGACCAAGAGCTCACCGTTTTGGCTAAGCTCTCTGGTCAGTAAGCTCTCTGGATAGGATCTAGTTTTCCCTACCCCCTGAGGTTATAGACATATATAGCAGTGTAGGGCTGGGTGCTAGAGTTTGAAGCCCACGTCCTTACTCAGAACATGCATTCTTACTAAGGCATCTCCCTGATCCCTTCAGAGATTTTTTTTTTCCTATTGATTTGCCTGTCATTTTCTTCTAAGGTTCTGCCAGCTGTGTTCACAATACTTGGAAAATTTTTATTTTTGGAGAAAGCCACTGGGGTGTCATTTTTGCAGAAGCAGGTATACAATTTCCCAGTTGTTTGGCAATTTATCTTAGGAAAGGGGTGCCCCCTGCGGGAAGCAGACACAGGGAATCCGAGCTCTGCAAATCTAGCTGAGCCATGGCTTTTCCTTTGCTTCTAAAATACACGGCAAACCTTTGTGTTTAAAGCAGCTAGTGTGTTCTAAAATGGTTACAGGCACCTGGGCTCTTAGGTGCTGGCCAACATTTACAATTCTGCATCTAAAAGCCACAGGGCAGAACCGGGGAAAGCTTAGGTGAGAGAAGTCTAAGCAACCATGTGATCCATGGACGTGTGTCCGCCTTTCTGTGGCCTTCAACATTCCAACCCCCTACCGATGAAAACCAGGACACCACACCCTCACCTTCCTTGTCTCTGTCTGGCTGGTATACCACACCAGAGAGAACAGGCTAGAGAGAAGTTAAACAGGAAACGAACCCACTGATCTGATTGATTGACACGCAATAAAGAAGTTAAGAAAGAGCATCCCTGTTGCTCTCGCTGGACAGGGAGAGAGGCAGTGTCTGCAAAGCACCTAGTGGGATGCTGCCCACTTCCTGGACACTTGGTGTCACTGTGTACTGAGCAAAGTGAAGTCCAAGTTCATCCCAATGGGCTCTGTGACCTTGGCACATTCCTAACCCCTGTGAGGCAAACAGCAGGACTCAGAAAGGATATTAAGAATCCTCTCAGTCTGAAGACAAGTCATATCATCTAAGTTCTAAGCAAACAACACAAAAGACCTAAGAGGTTGTCCAGCAGCAACGGGCATTTTCTGCATCCACAGTCTTTCTCTGAGGAAATTGTGTCTGAGTTGAAAAAGCTTCGCTGACTCAATGTCACCTCCTGGCCTCTTCTGCTCAGCAACTCTTACCTCTGCTGCTGCCTCTCGGGAGGTACCCATGGAAACACGGAGCGTTATGCAAGAGGCCCTCAGCCATGCCAGAACCTACCCTTCTCTTTGGTACTCTTCGTCCAAATTCGACAGGAGCTGTGAGCCCCCCGTGGAGAGGTCAACGGCAGCCAGGGGCAGGTCCCGGTAGGCAAAGTTCACCAGCTGCACCGGAGCAATGCTCTTGGTCTCTTCGTCTGCTTGTTGGGAGATAATCTCAAGTTCAGAAATCCCTCTTTCAATGGTAGGTCTGGGTGGAAAGGAGGAGTGGCAGGGAAGGGTTAGCCCCTGAGAACTAGACCCTCTTCCCTCTGTCATTGAAGGGCTAGGGGGGCACAGGAAGCTGTGCTGTAGGGAAGCAAAGGTTGCTGCTGTTCCCACAGGCCAGTCAGGAACTGGCTTAAAGGCCTTGTTAGTCCCCTTCCCACAGGTTTGTATGGATGGACGAACCCGGACATGTGAGTTTTGGGGAGAAAGTTCTTCGTGAAGGGAGGCAAGGACCCTCTGCTAGCCAGAAAAAAAAAGCACAGAAAAAAAAAGAAAGAGCTGTTCAATCTGCATGGCTGCATGTCCCACGGCAGTGACACACTAAGAATGGCTGCTCTCGGTTCTTCACAATGGATCCACCATCAGTGTCACCATAAAACAAAGGTGCTTTTGTTCCCAACTGGATATATACTCCAGGGCCACTGGAAATATACTCCAGGTGGCCATTTGGGTGATGAGGAGGAGAGTCAAAGGCGCTCCTTTCCCATTCAAACAGCTCCCACTGTGTCTCCATCCTCAAGACTGGGGGTAGGAGACTGGTGGTCACCTGAGCAAACCAAGAAGCCTGGTCAGTCTGTGTCTCTGGCAGGTTTATCTTGAACACCGAAACCAACCTACAGCTTCACTGGCACACAGTATGCCTCAGCCAAGGGCAGGGTCAGTTTGCGGAGACATTTTTAATATCACTGGTATCTGAGTAGGGAGGGAGACATGTACATCGTGTAAGATGGCCAACAGCTGTGTACTGTGCTATCAAACATCTCCTGATGGGAAATGCTGGGTTGGAGACCTTGGCTGTCTCTTCCTGGGACAGGATCTTGGTCCCTCCTACACATTCCTAGCCCCGTCTCATCCTGAAGAATCTGAGAGGCTGAGTCTTGTGTCTCTGATCACACCACTAAATTCAAAAGGGAAAGCAGTCTGCATGAAATGGTAGAAAGTTAACATCTGTGGAGATGTGGAGGGTCTGCGCACGGGGATGAGAGGCCACTGACGATCCCGAGGCAGCCAGCCTGCTGTAGACTGCTCTGTGGTGCGATTGCAGGCCTTAGTTTCTCTAATTAAAATGGGCTTTCTAAGAGCTGTTCCCACTCTGTGGTCTGCTGTGGGTCTCAGAAGCATGGGGCTTCTGGTGGGGCAAGTCCCACTTGGGCACCATGGGAACATTATAAATTCCAAGTGTTTCTTAAAAGCCAACAAGTGACAGACTGTTGCTGGAGTCTTTGCTTGGATTGTTCAAGGGTTACAGGTGGAGTACCCAGACCACCCACACTCACCAGGTAATTCCCAATGCCCAGATTTGCTTCCACGGCACCCCCTTAAGCCTTTGGTTTCTCCTCCCTGCCGAGCACAGATAATGGTACTCAGCACAGTGTGACATTTACAAAATGACTCAAGAGTTTCAGACAGAACAGTCATCGGATGTGCAGTTTCTGTGTCTCTCGACAATTGATATAAAAGAGTGGGTGTTTCTGGGGGGGAATCCCAGTTACCCTGGATGTTTCCTAAAACATACATGCTGGGTTGGGTTTGTTCTCTTGGGAACTATTCGAGGAAACAGGATTTTTTGAATTAAACAAACGGAATTTTCTAATCAGTGAGGTGCTCTAAGAAGACTGGAGTCACATTTCTGAACTAACAGGGAACAGTTCTAAAGAGTGTGGGGCAAGTTACATCTGCCTCCCTCACGTCTCCGCCCTCTAGTCCACTTCTGACAGTGGCTCAGCTCCATCTCTGGCCACATGGCCATCTTGAACAGTCAGCAGAGACTAAGAGCTCCCTTTGGTGGCAATGAAACCCTCAGAGCTCACAGCCTCATTACTGAATGTACACTTTGGTCTTGCATGTGAAGAACAGTACAGGGAAAGCGCAATAGCGACTATTCAGCCTTCCGTGAAGGAGTAAACGCCACCCATTATTAGCCAGTTTGTTATGTGGCATTACAGCTTCTTCCATCAAAAGGGTGTGTGTGTGTGTGTGTGTGTGTGTGTGTGTGTGTGTGTGTAGGTAGGTATAAGTGTGAGTATATGTGAGTTTGTATGTGAGTGTGTATGTGTATGAGTGTTTGTGGGTGTGTGTGTGTGTGTGTGTGTGTGTGTGTGTGTAAGAGAGAAACAGAGACAGAGATATTTTTCAAACCCTTGAGTGTATGTTCAGCCACGTGACTTGTTTTGGTCAATGGGATGGCCGTAGGTATGATACCAGCAGCAGCATGAGGAAGCATTTGTACTTTTTGTCTGGCTCTCATTCCACTAATATCAAAGGTAGAGAGTGACCAGCCTAGTTGACTGGATAGAGACACACTGACTAGAGTCTGTTCTCCCCTAGGTTGGCGGCTCTACAGCAAAGCCCCATAGTGAAGGCCGATCCCAGGCCCGATCAGCAGATCCATCTAGGTGACCACCCAGCCATGTGCTCTTGTGTTGTGCCATGTTGAGGGTTGTCCCAGAGCACCACAACAGCATAAACACAGCCATGAGCCATCCTGCTTCTCATGACCGAGGAGCCAGACACGCAGCCACAGAGGCTGGGATGGTACCGTGTAATGGAAGGAGCGTTGCTTTTATCTTGGTGTCATTTACCAGTGAGTTTCCAGACAGAAATGAATGGCCGCCTGACTACTTACCACATATGGCAGCGTGGGTTTTAGGACCTGAAAGTAACCAGGCCTTTGCCTGGTTTCATAAACCCTGCTTTCAGAAACTTTCTCGTGATTTCTACATTTCCTCGCGATTCCCTTTTATGACCACCCCCCTTTCATTTCCCAGTTTTATTCTGAGGTTTGCTTCAGATTCCTGAAGAAGCAGACCTTCATCTCAGGAGAGACTCCCGGGCAGCGTTCTAGCTCTGGAGAACAGGTCCTCATGGTACTTACTGTGGATTGGTCATGTTGAAAGATGGAACCAAAGCCACGGCTTTTCGTGATGTCTAGTGGGGCTCAGCTGTCCTTAAGTCTGATCTTAGCATTTCCAAGTGTGGCTTTTACAAGATTCATGAAAACAAAGTGCCCTGAAATGATAAATGGAGATTTATTACCTCCAGATGCCAAACTGAATTCCTCCTAATCTCATCTAAAAATGGAGTGCTTAGCGCCGTCTCCCATACAGCGCTGCTCTTGATGGTATGGCCGAATGATCTTTCCAGTAATGCCATGAAGTATCAGTGACAGGGGGCATGCTTCTCTCTCTGCAGCCCTCCAGGCTTCCTCGTTTACCCATGTGGGGCCCCCAGATCTCAGCACGAACAGAAACTCTGTCTCCATTTTCTTCTCACTTGAGTCTTCAATGAGAGCCAGCACATAGCAGCTTAGGGAACTGGCCCTGTGGCTAGTCTATTGAGGGTCATAACCTCTCTCCACTTACTCAGACTGTTGTGTCTCCCCATCAGACAAGACTAACTCCAGAACTACCTGATGGAGACATGGGAGATGCTCAGAACAGAAGCAAATTATCTTAAGTGCTGTCTTTTATAATTGTGATTAGAAACTTTTATAGATTAAGGTGGTACAATCTGTTGAACCTGTTCACATTCCAAAAATTATTTGGAGACCTAAATATAAACTCTCCCCTGAATCAGCTTAGATGGACAATGTAAGCTTTTCTACTACCCACTGTGACCACAGAGGAGTCTCTGCAGGCAGGGACAGTCCTACAGAGAGGACACAGGCAGACAGAGACCCTGTTTCGGGGTGCTTTCAGACAAGCCACTATGGAGGTTACTACAAGGGCTATCCTTTTGCAGGGTGCTTTTTGTTAACTGCTGTTTCTACAGGAATTCCTCACAGAATAAAACCCTCGTTCTCCTGACCCAAAATTGCTCAGAGAAGAGGCTGAGCTAGAGAGACACTAGGTACAGTACACAGAAGGGAAATGACTCTCAGGATGGGAAACACCAGGAACTGAAGATCAACAAGGAACTTGCACTCAGGGTGTATGAGGAACCCTGGGAAGGGCTGGACTTAGTGTGATAAGGAAGGAGATGAGAGTTCTCTAGAACTGTGCGGAGCTCAAGACAGCGGCCAATCAACACCAGAGGTTAATAGGGGGAAACAAAGGGTTCAGAGACAACTTGGATTAGGTGAATTTAGAAGATGTCTTGTGGAAATACCTCTCTAAGGTAAGAGTTTTACTTCAGTTAGTGGACCTTAGCAGAGAGGTCGAAATATTAAACAGAAGATACCCCTTAACTGTACTTTGGGGGGTTATATAGGAATTATACAATAGACATTATAAAATTCACTACCTCACCATGCACATTTAATCAATTTCAACTTCCCCTTCTCTTCATAAACACACAATGTCTTCCTGGTATTGGGAGGACTGGGGGGAGATCCCCACAGCTGGGAGCAGTGAGCAGTACTTCTTTCCAAGATGGGGTCTTGGTAAACTGGCATTGCCAAATGAGACCTGTAATACTATCCAGGGTGAGAGTCTGGCGGATTCTGTTGGGAGACCCCGTTCACACACCTCCCGGTCTGGCTGGGCAGCTAACTTAGAGTACAGAAGGCCCCAAGCTTTCTATGTACTAACTGAAGAAGAGTAAAATCGGATGACTCTCTAGTTGGAAATAAGAAACACGTGCTATTAGAACAATATACTATGGCAGATATGAAAGAGGCAAAAGGAAGAAACTGAAATTGTGAAGAATTTTAATTTCCCTTTTCAGAAGAAAGATTTCAAACATATACAACACTGTAGGGAGCACTGCTGGACCAATCGCTCCTCACTGCTTAACAATTAACAGCAATCTTGTTTCTTCCACATACCTGTCCATTCCCTGTCCCTCATGACTATTTTGAAATAAATCATAATAGGTCCTAGATATCATCTTATTGAACTGAAAAAAAAATAACATTATAGTGCTAAGAAACAAAAAGCTCCTTCATTTATTAGTATACAATGCTTTTATTCTCAGAGAAGTTCATACAATGGATTTTGATCGTGATTTTACTTTTCTTTTGCTGTGACAAGACACCACGACAAAGGCAACTTGCACTTTAAGAATTCACTGGTGGGCTTATCGTTGCAGAGTTTAGAGTCCATGATCATCTTGGCAGGGAGCATAGTAGGCAGACAGGGTGCTGGAGCAGTAGGAGAGAGCTTACATCTGGTCCACGTAGGACATGTGTAAGAATGAGGCAGGAGGATAACAAGAAATGGTGTGGGCTTTTGAAACCTCAAAGCCTGCCTCCAGTGACAACCTCCTCCAGCAAGGCCACGCCTCCTAATCCTTCCTAAACAATTTCATCTATTGGGGACCAAGTATTCAGACAAATGAGTCTATGGAGGGAGGTCATTCTCCCTCAGAATACCACAATTATATTCCTCTACCCCTCTCTTCAGTCTTTTTCATGTCTTTATCTTTTTAAAGAGACTCTCACGGCAATCATTCTTAGCTATCTGGTTCTTTTGGTCTTTCTGCCCCTCCTCCATGATCTCCCGTAAGTCTTAAGTGTGTGCTGAAGACACAACAATCCCACAGGCAGTTGCCCTCTGCATTTTGATTCTTGTGGCTTTCTGTAATTTTCTCTGCCTGCTGCAGAAAGAAGGGTGAAAGCTATGCTATCTGTGGGTATAAGAAGAAGATTCCGATTGCAGTTGGAGATGGTATTAGTTTAGGAAACTGGAAGGAGCAGGGTCTCTCTAGGTTCTATAGCTTTATTGGCCACAGGTAGTTGGCTGAATTTACAGTCCCTGACATGAGTTCCCTCATGTTGGTCAGGCCGTAGTCCAATTTACCTAACTCCTGTGTACCTATTGCGCCTTTCGGGACATCTTGCCATCCTGGCTTTTGTGGTTCACGGTGTGACAGGTAGGTCTGACTATTATTAATTACTTTTCTCCATTGGCAGCTTTCTCGGCTCCTTCTGAAACTATAAGAGCCGATCTGAATGGAAGAGGCCTCAAGGTCAGACCTAGACAGATTCTTCTAAATCTAGTGTCCAAAATGGTGTCTTCAGTGTGAGGATCTTACCTCCCTCTTCTGAAAGGCACCAAGGGCCACACCAACAGACTATATTGTCCTGAGAATCTCTTAGACTCCCCTGAGCAAAAAACTCAAAGGAGGGTTTCCACGCTTGCCACTGGACTGCTTGCTAAATGGTCTCCAGATTTCTTTCTTTTAAAAAAATTTTTATTAGATACTCTCTATATTTACATTTGAAATGTTAACCCCTTTGCCCACCCCACTCCCATCCCCCTCCCCCTCTACTTGTCTTCACAAAGGTGCACTAGCTCCCAATCTCCCTCTCCACCTCAGTGCCTTGGCTTCCCCCACATTGGGAAAACATGTCCTCCCTGGACCAAAGGCCTCTTCTCCCATTGATGCCAGACACTGCTATTCTCCACTGCATATGCAACTGGAGTCTCTGGATTTCTTTTTGGGAAGAAATCTTGTCACTGGAAACCAAGATATCCATGACAAAACCAAATTTATACAATATCTTTCCACAAATCTAGCCCTACAAAGGGTAATAGATGGAAAACTCCAACACAAGGAGGAAAACTACATCCTACAAAAAGCAAGAAAGTATTCTTCTTTCAACTAACCCAAAAGAAGACAGCCACACAAAAATAATTCTACCTCTAACAACCATAATAACAGGAAACAACAATCACTGGTCCCTAATATCAATGGACTCAATTTCCCAATGAAAAGACTTAGATTATAGACTTTTAACTACATTAAAGCTCATTTTTAAACAAGACATTATGGATAGTGTCACAACCTCTAATAGAAGACAAATGCTACCTTATTGTCTCTCTTTTCATGATGTTAACAGCCATTGATGATTTACCAGATCCATCCATCCATTCATTCACTCATCATGTTTACAAAATGGTGAGTTTTATTGATATTATTTATCGATCAGCTTCTATGAATACAAACTCTCCCCTAGCAATGGTTTAACCAGACTCAGATAGTTTACATAGAGAAAAAAAAAATAGTTTGTTTTTTATTAGATTCCAGAACAATAACTTTGTCTCTCAATATCTTTCAAAATGATTGATAAGGTGTTTGCTGTATTTAGAAGCCTTGTGGAGTCATTCAGTTATGATGCAGAGGCTGGGAGGGAAGCAGAGTCCTTGACAGGTGGTAAGAAAAGAGATGGAGATGTGGCTTTAAGGGATGCCTGCCTCTTAATGCAGCAGCAACCATGAGGCCTGGAGGAGGGTGGAGTCACATTAGATGGACAGAAACTAGCCACTGAGGCTCAAACTTCTAGTCCTTAGCAAGCGGCACATTTTAGAGGACAAAATGCTTTGAGATGACAGGAACACTTAGCCTAGCTGTTGCTTAAAAATAATATTTTCCAAACAAAACCATCCCGAAAGCACAAGCCTAGCAGGTGTAGTCTAGCACTCTATAAATGAACATCTGAAGTGCTAACCTGCTGCCTCATAAACCTGGTAAAAGTAGGAGAGAGAAGAAACGGTGTCTGACTCGAGTGGGTAGAAGCTGCCTCTTAGGTTGCAGTGAAGTTCTAGGCTCTGTACCTGGTGACCATGTGTTATTTGCTGACACCATGCGTGATAGTTGCAGCAAATTTGCCATCCTTGGGATTTTGCATTTAAAAGGACTTCTAAGACCAACTAGCTTCTTACCGAATGGGTTGGGGGAGGGAGGCTTAATTTAGTTCTCCTGTTCCCAGAGGTCCCTAGGCTCATTCTCCATCCTTATGTCAAGTGACAGCCCTTGGCTCTGTTCATACCTGTTTCCTTGGTTTCTTTGTCTAGTTTCACTCTGTCCCATTGGGAAATATAAATTCATAGACTACTTTGTGAAGATGTCAATTGGAACTCAAGGAGGAAACCAGAAGTCTGTTATATGTCCCATGTGTCTCTGATGCTCTAGAGCGGTTCTCAAAACTCCACCAGTACCACATTCACTTGGGAGCTTACAGGTCCCAGACTCCTAGGTTCACTGATGAACTCTCTAATTTTGCACTGTGAAGATAGGGGCTTGAAAGCTTACATGTCTGTTGGAAACTGATCTATTAACACAGACTCTGCTCTGATCTAATAGGGAGGACTGATTGAGGTAAAGTGTACACTTCTGTCTTGGCAGGTGAAGCTAACTGTCTGCCAAGCTCCTTGGGTGGAATTATCAGCTGAACATGCTCTGGCTGGGCTGTACAAGCAGGACAGTGGCAGGAATGCTGTTTGTAAGCAGCACAAGGGCAGCGAGAGCTGTCTGAGTCTTTCCTGTGGGCAGACGCATGGTAATCCCACCAATAACCTGTGCTCTGGGAAGATGACAAACGTAGGGTGTAAAACAAAAGGTCTCGGAATGCGTACTGTGGCTGTAGTCTCAGATACTCTGGGGATGAGGCTGGAGGACCACTTGAGCCTTGGTGCTCAAGGTGAGCTTTGGCCAATCTAGTAAGACTCCATCTCAAACCCAAAAGCAAGACACGATGATTTATACATATATCATAAAATGAGTGTCACAGCCAAGATAATTATTGTCTGACCCATGAAATAAATTATATGTATCTTTATTGTTATTTTGGTGGTAATGAGAACACTTGTGATCTCAGTACACTGACACACTGACCTAATTTCTTTGGGGGGTCTATATCCAAAAGTAGGATTGCTTAATTTTTAAATTTTGAAATCTTTGCATTGTTTTTCAAATTGGTTGTATTCGAGTACAGCACCTCAGTGTCCAGGACTCTGTCATCTGCTTATCAGCGACTTCTAATGAGGTTATGTTAACAGCTGCATGGAGATGCCTCGTGGGTTTTATGTATGTTAATGATGGTTGGCTACATTGAACACCTTTTTACATACCTATGACCTTCTATGCCTCATCTTTGGAGTGGTGTCTAATCTACGCACATTTTATCATTTTAGTTAATTTTTTATTTTAGTGTATGACTATTCTGCCTACATGTATGTCTGTGTACCATCTGCATGCCTGGTACCTAAAGAGATCCAAAGGGGACACTGGGTCCATTGGAACCAGAGTTACTGATAGCTGTGAGCATCCGTATCAGTGCTGGGAATTGAACCCAGGTCTTCTAGAAGAGCAACAAGCACCCTTAACTATTAAGCCATCTCTCCAGCCCCCTCCTTTGCCTATTTTACTTGGGTTGATTTGGGAGGGCATGTTGGTTTGGGTTTTTGTCTTTTTTTCAAGACAGGATTTCTTTAGTCCTCACTCTCCTAGAACTCACTATGTAGACCAAGCTGGCCTCAAACTCACAGAAGTACACCTGCCTCTACCTCCCTAGTTCTGGGATTAAAGGCTTGTACCAGAGAGCCTGGCTCTACCTTAGAGGTAGGAGCTCTCCCTAAACTTGGGATTCCCTGAGAATTCACCATTCAGCTAGACTGTCCAGCCGTTGACCTCAGGACCCGCCTATTCCTACCAACCAGTGCTAGGATTAACGGTGTACACTGGTACCCTTGACTTGTGTTAAAGTGAGTACAAGCGACCCCAACTCGGCTCCTAGTGTTTGCAAGTCAAGCACACTGCCCACTCAGCCATCTCTCCAGTCCTAGAGGCATGGTTGGTGTCTGGCTCTCCGTTCTGTAACACTGATTTCTGAGTCTGTATTTATGTGAGTACCATACTACTTTGATTACTATAGATTTGCAATGTAAGAATCAGAAAATAGGATGCCTCCAAACCTTTCCCTTTTAATATTTCTTTGGATTTTTGAGGTTCCGTATGAATTCTGAATTTTTTTTCTAGTTCTATTTTTAAGAAATGGAAGTTTGTTGGTGCCTGTGTTGCATTTACACATGTGGTTTGACCATTACGGACATTTTAAATAGGATCTTTAATCCGGGAACATGGGATAGTTTTTACTTCTGCGGTTTCTTCACCAGTATCTCACTACTTCTCATCCTACTAAGAACCGTGCCATCCACACATTCCTTCACCCTGCACATAATGCTTCCTTCAGGCTGCCTGTGGTTGGAGAAGAGCTAATTCAGCCCCAGCTTGCACATTTTCCTACCAGCTCCAAAATACAAAGGGTTAAAGGCTGTCTCTGTATGAAGAGGGGCTGCCATAGGCATGTCTCTCCAGACTTGTCAGTGAACATCTTCTGGTGTCTTCTCAGAGTTGGTTCTCACAGCTACATAGACGACTAGAAAAACAGGTAGGGAGTTCGAGGAGAGCCTAGATCAGCCGTGACTCATCCGTTAGGGATGAGCATGTTGTTTCATTAAAGCATCTCAGTTCTCTTAACAAGAAAGGAAAGACTGTTGCCTAGGTAACAAGAATATGCCACACCTGGAACTTCAAACAACACTGGCTAATTGGTGGATGGCTAGTTAAAAAATTTTTTACAAAGCCATGCTGTTAACAACAAAAACAAACAAAGAAAAACCCACTATACAGACTCGGCCTCTTTATTAAAATATAGCGTTGCATGCATAGCAAATGCAGTTTTAGATACCAGAAAGCCTACTGTAGAATCTGGTTGCAGGGAGAAGCCGCCACACTCCGTTATCCTTTGTGGGCATGATGTTCATGTTCGAAGGAGAAGGCAGCTATCCCACCCCCTACCGGATGAGGAGGTTTTATGTTCAGCAGTGTAAGGTCAACCTTATTGTCGCTTTGACCTGTTAATTCTTGCTCCATTAGCAAGGAGCTAAAATGAAGAAAATCAATCATTTGCCCGGGCATCTTCCTCTACTCCCCAGTCTACTGCAAATTTTCTAGCTACAGATTTACTCAGCAAGGGCAGACCCAGAATGGCTTTTCCTTTTGGGTGCACAGGGTCTTCTGTGGACCCCTCTGCCTCTTGTTTGTTTGCTGAAGCGATGCCTTCAATCCATCACTACTGATCTCGTGAAGTGTGGGTCACACAAAACCAAACCCAATCGTCCAGAATGAGTCAGGTATACAGAGATGGAACTTAGGTGGATCATTATCGTAATTCCTTCCTTCCCCTCTCCCAGCTTTCTGTTTCCATAAATCCCCCAATTGAGAGCACCGTGTGACGTGCTGGAATGGAGGATACCCTGGTCATCCTAAGCAGAAAAGGATGCCATCAGCAAGCTTCTACCGGTTCCAAGTGGAAGTCATTTTCTTTCCAGAATTCTGCAGGGAGAGTGGGAAGCGCACGCTCTGGCTGGGGAATTACCAGTAATGAGCAGGGCAGTGAATCATTCTCTGTCCTCTCCAGCCCTCCCCAACCCCTGACCAAGCAGATCTTAAGCAGAAACACCAGCCATGCACTGGCCAAAGCAGCCTTTTGCTTTCCACGGTGGTCAGTGGAGTATGTTAGGAGCTCAGATACGGACTAATTTTGGTGGGTTTTTCTATAACAGAATAAAGTTAGTCCACTTTGAATCACTACACATCTTTTCCAGAAAGTAGGTAATTTGCAATTTCTAATTTTTTAATTCACAAATGTACATGCATATAATACAATCTTATATAAATTAACAATCATCTCATGTTTTAGTGCTGTCTGGTATCTTTATTAGCTACTGTAATCTTATTTTATCTTGATACATTTATGCATATATGTAACTACCAATGTCAACAAACTGTGTATCACTCTTTTTCTTTGTGTTCAGAAAACTATACAGAAATATTCCATTGTGCATTTAAAAAACCATATAATCCATGCATACTTGGTTTTAGCTTGTAGAAACTCCCTCTTCTAAGTCAAGCTGGAAGACCCTAACTTATTGTTTTTATGAATGATTGAATCATGGCGTGGATGTCCACCAATTAGTTAATAATTCCCCTGCTCAGGTTCAGTTTATTTTTGGATTTCTGTGGGGAGCCACTGTGAAACATGCTTGGATACATATTTTATTATGTGCTGATTCTTTTGTTTTCGTGGGATGGATTCCCATCAGTGCTTATTGCAGGGATAAAGAGCATATATTTAAAATGTTCACAGCTAAACAAAATTGCTTCCTAAAAGACTGTAATCATTCATACTCCACCGCAAAGTAAGAAAGTTCTCATTGGAGGGGAGACCCCGTAAACACCCATGAGGTGTCAAAGATGGCTGTGACTCGGTAGGTTCACAAATCTGTTTAATGATGCCCCTTTCCCATGGAGCACTTGGAGCCACAGTAAGAAAAGATGATGATGATAAAAATCCAAAGGAGCCTTACAACGAAAGAATCCTCAGTCGGCGTAGGAGCCACCCCAGCAAATGTCTGCCTGGACGATCTCAACAACAGCCAGTCTGCTGAGGAGTCCATTTTCTTCCATAAACACCCCTCAAACTGAATACATCACACCCACAGCAAATCCATAGGCCTCTGCTAGTGTTCTTCCCCTACACACACACACACACACACACACACACACACACACACACACACACACACACGGGATCCTAAAGCTGACAGGCTGGGAAGAAACACAGCAGGTCTAAGCCAAAAGATTTCAGATTAAACAACAAAAAAGTTACAAGGAGCTATTCTCTTTTAATAAGCAGCACACCAATATGTAAGTCATTGCTTAAAAAAAAAAAAAAAAAGTCAAAATATTGCTAGAAATTCCTAGAAGGTGGCATCGAGGTTCCAGGATACCACCCCTCCCCCATCACAGGGCTTGTCAGTGCATTCCCAGAGAAGCCGATCTCCTCTCAAAAATCTCAAATTCCTGCTCCATGATAACAAGGACCAAACTTTGCTACCATCTTATTTGCACGCCAGTACCACAGTGCTCCTGGGCACCAGGCTGTGCCCAGTTTGAATCAGGACTTAACGAAAGTGACACTTAACAGCACTCCCTCTGAAGAACTGGGCACACTGTGAACTCAGAACCCAAGCAGTAACCTGGTGGTGCTAGCCATAGATCTCATGGGATGCTGGATCTCAGTTCCTTCAAAAGATAACTTCTTTCCAGAAAGAGGGAACCAGAGAGAACCGAGTCATGGTATCTAGGTTGAGGACAACTGTATTGTTAGGGCTCCTCAGACAGCAGCATCAGCAGGGAATACAGAAACGGCTCAGGGCAGACAGCATGGTGCAGGGCGTTCCAAGGCGACCCCTGTATTCAGGTTCTCAGTCTCATCAGAATGGAGAGCCCGAGGCAGGAGAGTATGTGCTCCCTGAGTTCTACGGACAAGGCAGAGTCCTGGGCTATGCGGGCAGTTCTGATAAGGGAGATGAATTTCCTTCAGCAGCCCAAGGTGCCTGGCCACCTGAGAGACGATGGCCTAATGACCCCTTTCAATGGTTTCTTAAAAGCCTCAGGAAGGGTCTTTCATTTCAGGAGCACCTGCAGGCCTCGGTTTACTCCAGTCTTTGTCCGAGCGGCCTCCTAGGAGCTCATCGACAAGTTCTGCTTGTTTCCTCGTTGAAAACCCTGTTCTTTCTCCCAATGCCACTGGCCTGAGCCCATCCCTAGGGCTGCCTTTAGAGCTAACCTGGGTAACTTACTAAGTTAACAACAACACAGACTTGCTAAGAAACAGGGGTAGAAATAGCTTCAGACCAGGCAGTTAGCACCGGCTGAAAAGCACTAGTCAGAGTTGTTTTGCTACAAGTAAATGACCACTTACTAGCCCGTCCCAGTCTCTCTCATTCCGTGTCCCTTAATCCTGGTGTGTGACAGCCACAAGACACGAAGGATTGTTACTGTTACATGACATATTTCCTTGCCTCCGAGAAGCCATCAAAATGAGGTCCACAGTCCCTTCAATAGCAGCTTGTCAAGGAAAACAAAACGCCTGTCACAGTGAATTTATACATCAGATGTAAGATCCTGATCATTCCAGTAATGGGGAGACACAGAAAGGGGGCTCGGAACGCGACTTTCTAACCCAGTCCCATGGCTCCAACCTGGGAACAGGAGGGAAAGTCATGCTTCCTTTCTTACTTCACTGTCTCACAGGCTATGAATAACTTGATGCTGAGCCTTTTTTTCATATGCTTACCATTTATACACTAATTTGGTGGTCTATTATGATACTCCCTTTAAATCAGACTGGCTTCTTTAAAAAAAAAATTCATTAATGATTTTTTAAAATGTTATGTATATATAAGTGTGTCTGTGTGAGCAAATGCCACAGGTGTTCAGGTGCCCTTGAAGGCCAGGAGAGGGCGTCAGATCCCCTGGAGCTGGAGTTACCAGCAGCTGTGGGCTGCCTGCTGTGAGTTATGAGAAGTGAACTCAGGGCATCTGGGAGATCAGTGAGTGATCTCAACCACAGAGCCATCGATCCAGCCTCAGTACAACCCTCTGGACATCTGGATTCCTGAACTAGGTATTTCCCATCTCTCTCCTCAGCTTTCCCTTCAGGCCTGATACCTGGTTCCAACTTGGAATTTTGACCCCTTATGCCTTTGGTCCCAGGAGTACCTGGTACAAAGACAGGCTCAGGAGTTCTTACCACAAAGAGTCCACATCCCACAGCTTACAAGGCCTCTTAGATGGGATCAAAGAGATCCACAGGAAAATGGGCTGCATCCTTGCTTCCAATGATCTGAAAGAAGGCGTTGCTGTAAGTAGCCTGTGGTTACTACCAAGGAGTCCTGTAGACAGTAAGTATAGTTTGTCATACAGGAGCCTTGTACTGAGACTGGAATTACCCCCTCACCCCACCCTCCTCACCTTTAATGAAATGCTGACAGGAATACAAAGAGCCTCGCTTTCCAAGGTGTGGGGCCTGGATCTGTTTTGGCAGGAACACCACCTGGTGCTTGTTAGAAACAAGGATGGCTAGATCCTATCTTAGACCAAGAGAATCCCAAGTCCTTGTCCTGACAGCATCCACAGACGTATCATCCACAGCAGTTTGAAAGCATCAGGATGCATGATCGTTACTTATCTCTAAGTGCTACACTTCGGCTATCCATGACATTTACTCTGACCCTGTCAGGAGGCACTGCTTAGAGGTCCCTGGGAGGATGCTGGCTGACTAGCCCTGAACAAACCTGAGGGTGACCCAGCAACTGGGCTCTCATGCCAGGCATCCAGGCCTGGCAGGCTGCCACCGGCTCTGTGGGTCAGTGTGACCCTCCTGGAGAGTCATGCTGCCTTCCTACCAGGGAAACAGCTTGGGTTGTCACGACAGAGCATGACCTGGAGGTGGACACCGGAGGTGGTGGACACCCACGTTTGGTGAGTTCTGTTGATGCAGATAGGCTTCACTTGGAGACCCAGCTTCATATCATGTAACCAGTCTTAGCTTCTGGGTTTACCCATCAGCTGGGCAGCCAGGGTAAGGGGAAAAGAAAGAAATTAGCCAAGAATATTGATGGTATGCCCTGAGGCTGGGGGCACGGGGAAGGGTCTCTGCGAAACTCTGTTCCCTTGAAAATAAATCTCGGGGTGGCAAAAGCTTATGTTTTCATGTAGTTGATTGATTGCCTGGCAGAAGGGCATCGAAGAAGCGCAGTGCTGTGGGAATCAGGGACATGGGCTCCAGGGCGACAGACAAGCCTCCCATAAGGTGAGACCAGATTCATTCATTCACATAACTGAGCCCTGGCAGGAGCCTAGGTGCTGGAAACACCGAATATTTATGGATCCGATAGTTTGTATACTTCCCCCAGAAGCTTCCCAGCTCAAATACTTTATTTTGTGTGATATGCATGAAGTGTGCTTGTGGGGAGGTGGGGTTACATGTGTGTGGTTATGTGTGCACGTGCACACACACACACACACACAAGCACAGGTGCATGTGGAAGCCAGAGGTAAACCTTGGATGCGTTCCTCAGCAGACACCCACCTTTGGAGAAAAAGTCTCTCGATGGTGTTTGGGGCTCAGGGATTATGCTGTTTCTAAATGCCCAGTGTTGGGATTATACGCATGTGTTGCACACCCATTAAAAAAAAAAAAACTAGGTATTAGAAATGAAGCCTAGGTCTTCATGCTTGCACAGCAAGTGTTTAATTGATCAGGCGGTCTCCCCAGATCCTCAAACATTCTATTTTTAAAAATTTTAAAGGACTTACTTTTATGTGTATGGGTGTTTTGCCTGTATGTATGTCTGCACCAGGTGTGTCTAGTGCCCATGGAGACCAGAAGAAGGTGTAAGATCCTATGGAATTGGAGTTACAATAGTTACTGCTATGTAGGTGCTAGGAATCAAACCCTGGTCCTCCATAAAAGTAGAGTAAGTGAAAGTGTTCCTAACTACTGAGCCATTTTTCTGGCCCCTCAAAAATTCTATTTTAGGATAGGCTCTGGCCTCATATTTGGGTTACTAATGTGGATTTTGTAAATTAGAGAAGTTGGGTATAAGAAGCTCAAATATCTCACCTGAAAAAATGAGGCCAACCCCATTCTCATGAGTTGATTTGAAGACAGACCAAGGTGCTCAGCACAGCTTGTGCCCTGTGGAGCTATATCAGAACGGGACCATAAGCCACACACAGCTGCTGAGCACTGAGATTCAGACTGGCCAGCTGTAATGTGAGAAACACATGCTGGTCACTGAGGACCCAGCATGAACAGAAGAATGCAAAATATCTCATAGATAGCCTTTATATTGATTACATGTGGGTAGCATAGCATTCTAAATATAGATGGAGTAAATTAGTTAAGATTTAATTCCTTTTCTTACTATATCCATTCATCTATTGCGTGTGTGCATTTGTGCATGTGTTGGGTACCTTTGTACCTGGGCGTGCATGTGGAGGTCATAGAACAGAGTGTGAAATTGTTGCTCTCCTCATGGGTCCCCAGGCTTGATGGCAAGTGCCCTTTTCCACTGAGCCATCTCACTAGCTCGATGTTAAGTTCCTCTGTTATCTTTTTATGTTGTTAATATGCCGCTAGTAAACTTGGAATTGCATTGGGTGGCCTATGTTATATTTCTATTGGATACCATTGACCGCAGAGAAATTAGAGTAGGCTTCTGCTGGACTCTGGTAGTGTCTGTGACGTGTTGGAAAGAAAATATCCACACTTGCCCTCAGACTAAGAGAACCCAATGGAAGGCAGGACTGAGGAGGTGGAGGAGGAAAGAAAGCAGCGTGGTGGTTACAGTTGATGATAATGGGTTGGGCGTGTAAACTGCTAAGAAGGTATGTACTAAGTGTTCTGAACACAAAAGAATAAAGAGGTGAAGTAGTGAGTATATAATTTAGCCATTCCATAATGTATGCATATATCAAAATATCATGTTGTATATCATAAATGTGTATAATTTTAGTCAATTAAGAAATAAGTAGGAAGGGAAGGGGAAATCAGGTGTGTAAAGTTTCATGAAAATTCTTGAGGAGGTCAGGAGATCATGGGTAACTGTATTAGTCAGGTTTCTCTAGAGAAACAGAATTGGTTGAATCTATCTATCTATCTATCTATCTATGTACATTTATAATATATTATATGTGACTACTCTAATAAATCACCTATACATAATTCCAGCCAGGCAAGCAATGACTGTCTCCAGAGGGGAAGTCCAAGAAATCTAATAGTTGTTCAGTCCACAAGGCTGGATCTTAGCTGGTCCCTAGAATATGTTGGAAACCTGAAGAAGTAGACTCTAATACCAATAAATTTGCCAGCTGGGGTGAGGGCAAGAAAACCAAAACAGAAGCCTCCTTCTCCCAAGTTCTTAATATATACCAGGAGTTGGGACCCAGATCCAGGGTGGGTCTTCCCACCTCAAATGATCCAGTCAGAAAAATTCCCTCAGAGGTGTGCCCAGCTGCATGGGATTTAGTTAATTCCAGGTGTGGTCAAGTTGACAAGAGGCAGAGGACAGACTCCATGAGAAAGATGTACATGCTCCTTAAGGGATGGGTCTGTGATTCTCCCATCATGCCTTGCATATGTTAGGCACCTGAAGGCTGCTTGTTCTTTGCAAGGTACTGGGGCTGGGGGCCTGAGGGGAAGCAGGAACAATAAGTCAGAACACAGAACACTTACTGGAAAATCCACAGTCTCACTGCACTGGGGAGGGAAGTCTTGTACCTGGGAACCTAGGAGAGAGGTTGTACAGGTAGGACAGCAGCTTAGCGTTGACAGGATACGTAGTAAAACCGCCTCTGATCTTCCTTCTGGGCATCCAGGGCTCACATTTTTGTGTTTCCACATAAACAGTATAGTAAGGCTGGCCACTGACAAGCATGCTGAAACATGGTGATACACCTTGTGCACACCCTGATAGCCCTTAGCGCACATTTGAGCATATCAACCTACTTCTCACCTAAGACACTTGCTGAGTCCCTACCCAGTACCCACACTCCTCAGCTATGGAGGGTACAGAGGTAGCTGAGCCCTCATCCCTGCCACCACTTTGAGTAGGACAAACTGTCCACAGGTTAAATTCAGCCCCATCTGCTTTTGCAGACAGGATTCTATGGGAACACAGTGACGTCCACTCTTTGACAGATTGTCTGGCTACTTTTGTATTGAGTGGGTGTGTCGGTGTGCTAAGGTCTATATGGCCCATAAAACCTAAACAATATTTACTATCTGTCACTTTTTAGAAAGTGTTTGCTGACCCCCATCTTAGAGTAATGGACATATACTCAAAGAATGGCTAGCAAAGAGAGGGCGGGACAAAGTAGAACACAAGAAGATAATCTCAAACTGGGAGCCCCAAGCTGTGTCCTGGAGGAACAGGGCTGGCTCATCAGACAACCAGGAAGGGAAAGCACACAGAATTCTGCAACAACAAACAGCGCCTCTGTGAACGCAGAGTGTGCTCTGGGAACAGCCCAGAGATTCTGCTTCTGTATCTAACCCCATCGTTCTCCCTCTGTCCAGGGTGCTGACTTCTCTCAACCCCCCTCCCCCCCCACACACACCCTCTGAAGCCCCTGTTCACAGTTTAAAGCAGGTGGCTTTTCTTCTTTCCCTGGGGATATCAAGGTAATCACCAGCAAATCTGCACAGACCGCCACCGTCCCTGGCTGTCTCCTGCCTGCCACCATCCCGTGGGTGAACCCAGTTGCTTGAGGATTAGACTTCACCCGCCTGCTTCCCTGCTTGCTGCTACCGCTCTCTCGGATGTCTTTGCTCCTGCATTATCAGTTTCTGCCTCGCCATCAGACTGACCCCAGGCGTTTCCAATACGGTGTGTTAGCCCTCCCCTCCTCAAAGACCCCTCGATGCTTCACAACACCACCCTACTCCGCCCTGTCAGATCACGTTAACTTGGAAAGGTGTGGCTTGCACATGACCTCCACTCTGCATGGCTTTCCCCCCCCCCCCCGCCAGCCTTGTGCTCCATTGCCACAAAACCAATCTTGTCACCAATGACCTCCTTATCTACTGTCAATCACTGACCCTTGACTGGTCTGACCTCCTAGCAGCAGCTGACCTGGTGAGTCCTCCCGTCCTCTCCCCAGGAACCATCTCGGCTCCTTCCCTCCATTTTAACACTTTACAAGCATGTGGGAACCCATCCTCCCCTGGACTTTCACCTACCCTCACAGGCCAGTCTCCCACTTCTCCTCAACCTCTAAATACTCATCTCCCCCCCCCCCATCATAATACACCCTGAAGTGTCACTGAGACTCAAAATAGTATCGTTCAGAACTTCCAACATTGTTGTAATTCTGGTTGCACACAGCTATTGGGTCCTGGAAATGTGGTGGGGTCTAATTGTGGAATTGTATCTTATATTTTATCTCATCCTCTGCTTCGAGAGCTACACGTGGCCGATGGTTACTCTACGGGCCAGTGTCATAGATCTACCTGATGACTGTACATTTGTCCTCGCTGTTGTCCTCACCTCCAGACTGCCCACTGGACATTGCCACTTGGATGTCTAATGTGCCCCATTGCCACTCTCATCGTATGAATGTCAGCTACGTTTTCCCAGCACTCGGGGCCCAAGGCCTTGGCGTTCTATTGCTCTTTTCTTTCATGCCCTACATCCTGTCTGTTAGTAAGTCTGTGAGTTCTTCCTTCAGAGTACACCCCAAATCTTATCATTTGTCACCACTCCCTCATCCTGACTCAGGCCCCAATGTCTCTTGGATGGCTGCAAGAGGCTTCCTAGTCTGTCCTTCTAATTCCACTGAAATGTTCACCCTCACAGAAGACATGCTTTGAAAGCCTAAGATAGGCAAGGCACTTCCTCCAATGGCTTCTTCTCTGGCCAGTACATGAAGGTCTCATGTTCTGCATCTTGTCCTTCCTTGAGTCTTTCCAATTCCTCCCAGGTTCCCTTTTCTAGCCACACCAATCTTCTAACACGCCGAGAACACTCCCTCCTCTATACCCCTTCTGAGTCTCCACTTTCCTTCTCTAATTACCACTGTGTTCTCAGCACCCAGAACAATACGTTCTTAGAAAACTTAGGTTGAATGAGTGCAGTTTGGGCACAAGAGGATACAGGAAGGCAGAGAGCTGAGGGGGTACATAGCTCACAAGGAGACCGAGGTCAGGAACACAGCATGTAAGGTCTGGGTATGGATAGAAAGTCACTGCAGATTTTTTAGTAACTCAGCCCACTCCTCCATCCTAGGGGCTTCTCACAGCACTGTAGACATGCCATGGGCCTCTATGTTTAGGCAGTAAGAGACTTAGCTCTGCTTGTGCATAGGGAAAAAATGATTCAGTGGAGGCAGGCCCTGGAGTAGGACAATGTGCTCTCAAGACCGTACTTCCCAATCTGAACATGCATCTTGTCAGAGCAGAGAGATGATGGTGTACTTGGGGATGGGAGTGGGGCTCTTTTTCTCTATTACCTACCAAAAGGGAGTGTGGTATCTGAGCTAATTCTCATTTATCAACTTGACTGGATTTAGAATCACCTAGGAGACACACTTCTGGGCACACCTCAGAGGATGTTTCCAAAAGGTTTATCTGGGGAGCATCTCTGAATGTATGAGGTGCATCTCATGGACCAGGGTCCTAGACTGAAAAGTGAAGGGGAAAAGAAGAGAGCCATTTGTCCTAGCTACTATTCAAGTGCTATGAAATGTTACTGTGACCAAGGTGACTAATAAAAGGTCATATCTGATTGGCGGCTGATTATAGCTTCAGAGGGCTCATCCGTGACCATCACAGCAGGGGGTGTGGCAGGAGGCAGACAGGCATGGTGCTGGGACAAGAACTAAGAACTCACATCTTAGCAGCAGGCAACAGGCAGGAAGAGAAGACTGTACCACCCTCAGTGACATGCCTACTCCAACAAGGCCACACCTCCTAATCCTTTCCAGACAGTTCCACTAACTAGGGATGAAGCCTTCAAGCATATGTGCCTCTGAGGGCCATGCTTAATTCAAACCACCACTTTCTGATCCCCCATAGACATGTAGCAATATCATAATCCAAAGTGCATTTAGTTCAGTTTCAAAATCCCTCATGTTCTTTCAGTCTCAAGACTGTTTAGCAGTCTCTTGTGAGGCTCGAGGCAACCCCTTTGCCGTAAGCTCTGTAACATCAAAAAGCCAATTACACACTTCCAACATGCAGTCATGCAAAATATACATTACTCTTCCAAAATGGAGGAATGGGGGCATAGGGAAGAAATACTGGACCACAGCAAGACTGAAACCCAGCAGGGAAAACTCCATATTCTGTATCTCTATGTCTAATATGTCTATCAGATGGCTCTCCATGCCTCCCACTCCTTCTGGGTTTGATAACTGTAATTTGTCTCTCTTGGGCTTCCATACCCTGCCTGCAGCATTCCTTAGCAGGTATCCTACAGCTCTGGCAAGTCCAACATCTTGAAATCTCCAGTAGAATCCAGGCTTCATTTTCACAGCTTTATGTAATGGCCTCTCTGGGCTTATTATTACAACCCTGACATCCCTTGGCATTGGTGGCTTTCTTTAACTAGGGAGGAAGATTCCATAAGCTCTTTCTTGTATTGTGGCACATTACTGAAGCTGCCAAGTTCTGCAGCCTGCTAGGGCTGGAACCTGGCCCCTACTTTGAATTACATTTGCATAATGTGATTATACTGTATATATATGTATACATAATATATTTGACGTGTCAGTGCTTTTCTTAGATAAGCTTTGTTTTTCACAAGTTGGAACCTTAGTTGGGTGGGTCCTGCCCTGAGGTCACCACCCCTTCTTATTAAACTTGGTATCAGGCCTTTAAACTTCTCATTTCTTTGAGCAGAGGACTTGGAACCAACACGGCATCCCCAGGTCCTCTTTTTCTCCTCAAGCTGAGCAGCCTGTGTTTCTCTTGCCCTGCTTGCTTCTTTTCACAGTAGATCTGCAACAGGAGTGATCGACCAATAGCCATGTAACATAATCAATGCTACATTGTTTTGAAATCTGCTCTGCCAACATCAATCCAAAACTCTTCCGTTCAGCCTCTGACAGATTCTTAGGACTAGGGCAGAAAGCAGCTACACTGTTTGCCAAAATGTCACAAGAACGGTATGTGATATCATGCCCCTCTGAAGCCTCTTCGATCTGGGCCTGCCCAGCCCCAACTGCTCTCTGCATCACAGTCTTCCATGTTCCTCCTAGGATGGCCCAGTGAGCCCCACTTACCACGCTCAGTCATTCTCAGCCTGCTTCTTGTTCCCTTTTCCACAGCTAGAGTCCCACCATGATCACCTGACTACGTGCATTCTTAAACCGGAAACCAAAATAAACCTTCCTTCCCTAAAGGTGATTTTTATAAGGTATACTGTCTCAGAGATCAGAAAAGCAACTTATGTAGAACCTTGGTACTAAGTAGCGAACTTGTTAATATAAGAAACCTCACCAAATTGGTTTTTTTTTGGGGGGGGAGGGGGTGGAAAGATGAGTTTGGAGCCATGAGGCCAGATCTGCCCCTAGAATGCTGTAAGCCAGTGATTGTCAACCTGTGGGTCATGACCCCTTTGACAAACTTCTGTCTCGAAAAATATTTACATTATGATCCATAACAGGAGCAAAATTGCAGCTAGGAGGTAGCAACAAAATAATTTTATGGTTGAGGGTCACCACAAAACGAGGAACTATATTAAGGAGTTGCAGCATTAGGAGGGTTGAGAACCAGTGCTCTAAGTAGAGCTCCATGGGCCTTCCTGGAAAGAGTCCAGAAAACTGAAAAGCTTAGAGAAATGCAGACAGTAGAAATGCAACTCAAGAGGCATCAGAAGAGATGAGACTCTACTGGGCACTGGGCTGTGGGATATTTGTGTCACATTCTGGTACCGGAGCGAGCTGTACCCTGCTTGTGTTCTGAAAGCGAGTAAGGATGCACTGAAAGTCAGGAACTAAGTTCTGGTGGGGAGGTGTCAGGGCACACAGTGTGCCAGGCTGTGGATGGCTTTGTCCAGTGTATTCACAGTGGCAGACATAGAGGGGTGCGGGGAAAAAATGTGCTATTTGTCTAAGAGATAAACACCATTAAAGAGAAATCTTGTGCTCTTCACCGTGGTCTGAGGGCAAGACTCCTGTTTGTGAACACGCGAATTCATCTGAAAGGGAGAGTGCCTACCAGAACACATCTCTCAGATCTGGCTCATCTTTTCTGTGTTATCAAATTGCTGATTCCCGAGTCCTAGCCTAGGCTATTCCATAACGGAGGAGTCCGTGCAAACAGTCCCTGGTGTGTACCTTAACCTCTGTGCCTGTAAATATTCTGACCCTTATGCAGAGGATGGAAATTAGAGGACTACTTTAGTTGTCATGGCAACCCTGAAGCTCTTTTGTACTAGGTACTTCAGTTGCTTGACGTTATGCAGCGGATGGTTGCTAGGTCTCAGATCTGTTGCTGACCAACCATATGATCCTGGGAAAGTCCTTAATTCATCCACCCACCCATCTATCCATCACACACACACACACACACACACACACACACACACACACACATCCATTAGAAAAAGAAAAATACTTTAAAACATGAATGAATGCACCTTTTATAATTGAAGGTTAAAATCACTTAGGGGTTTCTAAGTCCTTCTTACCACTTTGCCTCAGTTTCCTCTTCTATACCATAAAGTGGTGGTGTTGACTCTAATTGTCTAAGATTCATTCCTCTTCTACCAGTATCACTTGAGGGAGGATGAACAGAACATCTGCTCCGTAGCATTTGCCTCTCTCCTCCTTCCTCCGAAGTCTTTGCCCATCTCCTCCCTCAGTGGCAACAAAATGACTTACTTGTGGCCAACTGTAGCGATTAAGAAGACAGAGTTGACAGCCTAGTATTAGTAACAACTACTCATCCAGTTCACTCAGAGATGGCTGAGGCCCACCTTGGGCAGGGCATAGTGCCAAGGCCACGGAGATAAGACAGGACAATTGGACAGTCTGCCCTCAAAGCCTTTGCAAGAGTAGCCACAGTAAAATCAGGGGGAGTAAGTTCTTCTCAACCTTCCTAATACTGTGACCCTCTACTATAGTTCCCCATGTTGTGGTGACCCTCAACCATACAATTATGTCATTAATACTTCATAACTAAAATTTTGCTACTCTATGACTCATAATATAAATAAATATCTGATATGCAGGATATCTGATATGTGGCCCCTGTGAAAGGGTTCTTTGACCCCCAAAGAGGGTTCCGACCCACAGGTTGAAAACCACTGTTCTAGATTATAGGACAGAGCACCGTGGGAGCCCCGGGCACCCAGCAAGCCTTTGAGAAGCTTTTGGAGAAAACTTTAACAGGGCCTTCAGTGAGGAGCAGGCCCTTAGTGTTATTTTTGAGACTATAGACTCACTGTGTAGCTCTGGCTGTCCTGGTACTCAATGTGTATACCAAGCTGGCTTTGAACTTATCTGGATCTGCCTGTCTTTGCCTCCAAAGCACTGGGAATAAAGGCTTATGCACCATCCGAGGTCAGGATTTGAATTATGAGAGTGATCTGTCCACGCCATGATAACAATACAAGGGGTTCTTCAGTACAAACATGGCAGGAGATGAGGCTGTTGGCTTGGTCTCCCTGTTCTAGCCGGAACCTCCAGAGCAACTACTTAGCCACTTTTCAATTTTAGGGTTCAGTCTTAGTTCAGGTGAGTACCTTCTGCCCCTCCAGGACAGAAGATGGGGTTGCTAACATCTGTACCCCTCTCTCCCTCCCTTTCCCAGGGAAGCAGGATAGCAGTGTAACCTGGAGTCTGTGTTTCAATGCTTCTAGTTTGTAACTACATGACACTGGGCAGTGACTTCACCTCTCCATTGCCTCAGTTTGCTTACCTGGAAAATGGGACTAAGAACCTAACCCTTAGCACTGTTATAAGTCCAATGTCCTGTCAATGTTGGAACAGCAGTAGAACCTGGTGCCAGTGTGATGACCATTATTGTCCATGTCCTGCCCGGCAGTCCCACGTTAAGTAGTTGTGCTAATACTTGTTCCCAAAGCAACGTTTAAACCATTTAGATACTTTGCGAAGTTGCTAATGCAATGGCTCCAAACTGAACACCAACAAACAGCATTTTTATTATTATGTTCCTGCAAAAATCACAGGGTGTGAGTAAATCATGGCAGAATGGGACCTGGCACTGTTTCGTTGAACTCACAGAATCAGCAGATGCAGAAAGTCCAGGGCGCACTTCCCTTTTCTTTTCTATCATGCTCAAAATTCTACCACTCTGTGTCTGTGCAGGCAGACATGTATGTGCAGTATATGTGTGCTTGTATGTTCACGGGCATGCACACAGGAGCCAGGGCAGAATGTGAGGCACCCTGCTCTATTGTTCATCTAGAGCTTGGTGGGGTTTTGGGGGGTGGTTGTTTGTTTGGGGCCATCCAGCAAGTTCCAGTAATCCTCCTGTCTCTACACCAACCCTGTCCCAGGGTCACAAGTGCTTATGGTCACACCCAGCTTCCCACTGGTGTCTGAGACCTGAACTCAGTCCTTATATTTGTGAAGGAAGCATTCTTACCCACCAGA